>NW_026896229.1:0-208129 GCF_033153095.1 Gastrolobium bilobum | reverse complement strand
GCCCTTCGTTCATCTCAAGGTCAAATTCCCTCCATTCCCCAATCTTTCCATCGTCGTATGTATGATGAGTCCACAAAGAACCGTTTGGGTAGATACCACCCGGAGGATGGTCGCCTCATAAGGAATGGCGTGTGGGACGCCATTTTGAGGACATAGGGCTTTATAAGATACCGCCTGCTTGGTGGCCTTCTGACCTGAGCTATTCAGATTTTTATTCAAGTTCATCAGACACCTCGGATTCTGATGGTGAGTTAACTGTTTAATTTTTTCTTTTTCCTTTTCGTTGTGCTTGGCGTGAGGGGTATTGGAGGTGACAGGAGTGTTAATAGGGTGGGTTGGACTATCTCGTTTCCTTTTGCAATGGTCTTCCTGGCGTCAGTGAGGTTTAGAGGATTGACTGTGTGTTTGTCGCTCCTAGGTAGGACTTAAAAAGATTTTCCAGACTTATGGCGACTGTTCAGTCGGACGACGGTCTCGGGGCGCGGGAGTGGGTTGATTCAGTGGTGGCCTCAACCTCTTCAAGCTACTCTGACAAGAGCATCTTACGCAGCCACTATAAAGGTGAGCCTAGCTTCAGCATAACTGAAAATGGCGCAATGGAGGCGAAGTGGCAACTGGTCGCGATCGGCGCTGATCGTCGGGCTTGTGACGCGCCTCTTATGGCGCAGCGATCACGGTGGCGATTTATGGTGTACAAAACGCACTTTACTGATCAGAAGGTGAGGTTTCCGTTGTCCGAGTTCGAGATGGAGGTGTTATCTCACTTACAGGTCGCGCCTTCGCAACTGCATCCCAACGTTTCGGCGTTTGTCAGAGTTTTTGAGAGTATATGCAAGTATTTCGATATGGCCTACTCTGTACGATCATTCTTCTACTGTTTTCAAGTGTCGTCATCCAAGAAGACGAAGCTTGGTTGGGTTTTATTGAAGGCGGGCAATGCGATTGGATCAATATTTGCCCAGTACGCCAACTCTTATAAGAATTGGACGCGTACCTTCTTTTGGATTGAACCAGTGCTAAGCGAGGGCGAGCTCCCTTTCTTTGTTGATCCGTCGAGTGGGGAGTGTCGGTTTCCCTTATACTGGACTAAGGCTCACTACGAAACGCCGGCCGGTCAATACTCGTTTGCTCTAGGGGTCCTGTCTCCTGGGGAGGTACAGGCGATCAATTGGTTTTTGGAAGTAAAGGGGGGTCTTGACCGGTGGCCCACGAAGCAAGTGTTGTGCCATGGAGGTGTGGTGGCGTTCAATGTTGTTTTATTTGTGGCGGTTTATTCTGTCGCTTCTTGTGTTTACCCTTTCTTGTGTTTATACTGACTCGTGTCTTTATTGTTTGTAGTTGGAAACATGGCGACTGATGCGTTGAAGCTTGTGCGTGATGCAGCAGCTAAAGTGAGGGCCAAGCAGGGCGTAGCGCCTCAGATTCAGACCATCCTTCCTTCAAAAAGGAAAAGCTTGGACAAGGGGAAAGCCATAGAGGTCAGCCCTAAAAAGAAGAAAGTTCGGTCTGCTGCTGACATCCCTGCTGGTGAACTTGAGAAAGGGGCTAATCGCCCTATTATTATAGATCCAACTGGCGTGACTGGCAACTCTTCTGCAAGTGAATCAACTCTTGGTTCTGGATTACGAGGTGCGACAGCGAGCTTAACACCTCTAAGATCTTCCCAGGCGAGGCGCACTGAGCCTTCTGGGGGCGGTCTGACCCGGGATGGCACTTTTGAAGGCGATCCGGCAATTAACAACGCTTCGGGAGATGACCACCCTGCTGAGCCGTCTGAGGCTGTAGGTTCACCTCCTCTTCCTGAAATTCTTGTGAGCATGGCGCTCAGCTTGTCGGAGAGGGTCCTTGTCCACGGCTTCCCCAACATCAGGCGTCCCAAGATGGTAATGCCTGCGCGTTTCGACCATCAGCAATACATGGACTGCACCCAGTGGATAATTGGTCGTCTCCTGGACCAACAGGAGATTACTCTGCATTTTGAGGAACGATGCTCCCAACAGGAGGATCGTATTGTTGATTTGGGGCGGCAGGTGAATAGCTTGACCGCTGACGTAGGGCGCCTTGGCAAAGAAGTTGCTGACGGGAAAGCTTCTTCAAAATATCTGACGGCACAATTAAAAACGGCAGAGGACGCGGTGAAACTATTGACCGCCGATAAAAGCAACCTGAGTCTGTCAGTGGAGAATTTGAAGAAGGAAAAAGAGACTCTTTCAGCAGAGAGAGATCAATTATCTTCAGATTTATTTTCCGCGCAAGGGAGCCTTCACGCCAGGGATGACGATTATAAGAAGGCTGTTGAGCAAGTGGGGATGCTGGAAGAGGCTCTGGCCGACCTGATGTACGATTCTTTCAACAACGCCCTCAAACAGGTTGTCGTCAGGTATCCTGGTGCTGACTTGACTGGCCTGGATCCGTCTTATGATGTAGAGGATGGCCAGATTGTAGAGCGCCTTGAAGGTGATGGTGTGAAGGTGATTGAAACGTCGCCAGAGACTGACGACGATGAAGGGGCTCGCGGCGTGCTTCATATGACTGACACGGACAGTGATCATACGCGAGATGGTGATGGGCGTGTTACGTCAACTGATCCTGTTATTTGTGGCGATGGTACTGATAACGTGACCGCTGGGCAGGTTGAGATTGTTCAGGCGTCAGTGGCGGTTGCCTCAGCAGTTGAAGAGGACTCGATCGTTCAGGCTCAGGATGTTTAAGATGTTTTGGCGACCGTTCAGGCGCCAGTTGTTTTTTTTTTTTGGCGCGGTTGGTATGTCAACTGCGGCCTTTATGTTGTAAAAACTATCAATATCAACGAGTGGATTTTCTTTGCATTTGTCATTTTTCTCGCTTTATCTAAAGGACCACTTTGTTTTTCATGTCTTTTCCTGCGAATTAAGCCTGATTTAAGGGCGTTGTCTGGGGGTGAGGACCATCTCAGTCCAACTGCGGCAAGGGTGAGAACCATCTCGCTTGTTGGGTGTTGGCTGGGGGTGAGGACCGTCCCAGTCCAACAGCGGCGAGGGTGAGAACCATCTCGCTTGTTGATTAATTTAACAGTATAGGCGGTCAATATTTGCTTTTTATTGAAAATGTGGGACCCTGCCTCATTTAAAACCTTCCCTAGTAAAACCCATTGGGACAAAAACTTAGGGAAGGAAAAGAGTGCAGGTGAAATTACATGGTATTTTAACTATAGTACTTTTTGAGCTTGTCCGCGTTCCACGCCCTTGGGATCGCCTTTCCATCCAACGTCTCAAGTGAGTATGCTCCTCTTCCCAGCTTGTTTGTTATACGGTAGGGACCTTCCCAATTAGGGGCGAGCTTCCCTTCCCGGGCATTCTTGTTTCCGACGTCTGCTCTTCTGAGAACCAAATCCTTCTCTTCGAAAATTCGTGGAATCACTTTCTTGTTGTAACAAGTGGCTGATCTTTCTTTTGTCTGGCGATCGTTGTGGGCGGCGTGTTTTCTTACTTCGTCCAGCAGGTCCAACGCTTCTTTCAAGTGCTGGTTGTTGGTGACCTCTGTCACGTGCTCACGTTGCCATGAAGGCTGGCCTATTTCCACTGGTATCATGGCTTCGGAACCGTATGTCAGCCTGAAAGGCGTTTCTCTGGTGGAGGACTGGGCGGTAGTTCTGTACCCCCATAGGACGTTGTCTAGATTTTCTAACCATGCTCCTTTGTGGGTTTCCAACCTCTTCTTGATTCCTTTCCCCAACATTTTGTTTGTAGATTCTACTAAGCCGTTGGATTGAGGGTGTTCTACAGCGGTAAAGTGATGTCTAATCTGTAGACTGTTCATCAATGCTCGGAACTTGGCGTCAGTAAATTAAGTGTCGTTATTAGTAATGACCTCCCCAGGGATACCAAATCGGTAGACAATGCTTCTCCAGAAGAACCTTCTTGCTTTTTGGGACGTGATAGTAGCTAAGGGTTCTGCTTCTACCCATTTGGTGAAGTAGTCAATGTCGACGATTAACCACTGGATTTGCCCAGCCGCCTTGGAGAAAGGCCCGAGGATGTCAATTCCCCACTTGTAGAACGACCATGGAGATGTGATCGATGCCAATTCTTCGGGTGGTGCTCTGTGTATGTCAGCGAATCTTTGGCAGTTTTCGCATTTCTTTACATGCTCATGAGCATCACGCTCCATGGTTGGCCAGTAAAACCCTGCTCTCAATGCCTTCTTTACCAGTGAGTGACCGCCTATGTGATGGCCGTTGATACCTTCATGAATTTCTTCAATTACGTACTGGACGTCATTAGGGTTCAAACACTTCAGGAGTGGGGTCGAGGTCCCTCGCTTGTATAAACATCCCTTGACTAGGCAGAAATGTGCGCACCGCCGTATTAGCTTTTGACCTTCACTCCTATCTGAGGGTAACACCCCTTCGGCTAAGTAGTTGATGATAGGCGTTGCCCAGGTTTCCTCAGTGGCGTCCTCTGGGGGGTTAGAAATGCTCATTACGATGCACGGGCTTGGCATGTTGTGCTGGATTACCGATCTGTTGTTCCCTGGGCTTTGGGTGCTTGCCAACTTGGCGAGGATATCTGCCCGTGTATTTTCAGATCGCCTTATATGCTCTATTTCAACAGCTTCAAAACTTTCAATCAACTCCTTTACCTCCTCCAAGTACCTGCACATTAATGGTCCCTTGGTTTGGTATTCGCCTGAGATCTGGAAAGCTAACAGTTGGGAATCTGTGAAGACTTTAAGGCGTCTGGCGCCCATTTCTTTTGCTTGGAGCAGTCCTGCTATCATGGCCTCATATTCTACCTGATTGTTCGTAGCGTTGAAGTCAAAGGTCAGAGAATGTTCGAGTGCTACGCCATCTGGGTTCTCGACTATCATCCCAGCGCCCGATCCTTTGGCGTTCGAAGAGCCATCAACGTACAACTTCCAGTTACCAGCTGTAGGCATTTCAGTTGCATGCTTCTCCGGATGGGGGTTTGGAGTCATTTCAGCGATGAAATATGTCAAGGCTTGGGCCTTAATAGCCGTTCTTGGTTCGTAGGCGATCTGGTATTCTGATAGTTCTATCGCCCACGACATCATTCTTCCAGCCAGGTCTGGCTTATGCAACACTTGTCGAATTGGCTCGTTTGTTCTAACAGTGATTGGATGGCACTGGAAGTACGGCCTTAAACGCCTTGCAGCAAAAATGAGTGTTAATGCTACCTTCTCGACTTGCTGGTACCGGAGCTCCGCTCCTTGTAAGACTTTGCTGATAAAATAGACATGTTTTTGTCCTTCTATTGACTCCTTGACTAGGGTCGCGCTGATTGCCTCTGATTCGACGGCGAGGTATAAGTATAACATTTCTCCGTGCTCGGGTTTAGAAAGTACTGGTGGGCATGAGAGAGCCCTTTTGAACTCCTGAAAGGCGCTCTCGCATTCTTCTGACCACCGAAAGGCGGTCCCCTTTTTTAACAACCCGAATAGGGGGAGGGACTTATGTGCTGAGTTTGCCAAAAAACGGGCGAGGGCCACCAGCCTTCCAGTTAGCTGCTGAACTTCCTTGATTGTCTGCGGGCTTCGCATTTCAATGACTGCCTTGCACTTGTCTGGGTTGACCTCTATGCCTCGCTCCGTGAGCATGAAGCCAAGGAAATTTCCCGCGGGAACACCAAAAGCGCACTTGCTGGGGTTGAGGCGCATGTTAAATTTTCGCAGTCTTTGGAAAATGCCTTGGAGATCAGCTAAATGTTGGTCTGCCATTTTTGATTTGGCTATCATGTCATCAATGTAAACTTCTATACAATTGCCGATCAAGTCCCTAAAAACCTCATTCATCATCCTCTGATATGTGGCGCCCGCATTTTTCAACCAAAAGGCATCATCGTGTAACAATAATTGGCGTTCTGAGTAATGAATGCCGTTTTTTCTTGATCTTCCTCTAACAACGGAATCTGATTATAGCCTGAATAAGCGTCCATGAAGGACAACATCTGGAAACCTGAGGCGTTGTCAACCAACTGGTCGATGCTTGGGAAAGGATAGGCGTCCTTGGGGCAGACCTTGTTAAGATCTGTGTAGTCAACGCACATTCTCCACGCGCCGTTTGATTTTTTTACTAACACTGGATTGGACAACCAAGTTGTGTACTTGATTTCCCTGATGAACCCGGCGTCGTGGAGTCTTTTGATTTCTTCATCAATGACCTTCTGGCGGTCCAAGCCAAACTTCCTCTTCTTTTGCGCAACTGGTTTTGCTTTAGGGTCCGCCGACAAACGGTGGCAGCATATGTTTGGGTCGATACCTGGCATATCGGACGGTTTCCAAGCGAACAAATCTTTGTTTGCTTTTAACAACTGTATCAGCTTTCTTTTTACTTCGGGTTCGATTGTTGCCCCGATTGTTGTCGTCTGGTGATGCTCCTCGCCCACCACCACGTGTTCTAATGCTCCGTCAGGCGTGGGTCTGGCGTGCTCAACTCTAGGGTCGTCCCTGGCGTCAAAATCCACCAAGAAGCACAGATTGTGCTCGTTCCTCCTTCCGGCGGGTTTTCCTTCCACTGGGGATGTCTCCTGCTGGGGTGTCGCTTCTTTTTTGAAAGTAACCTTTGCCATTCGCCGCAGAGAAATATTGTAACAACTTCGGGCAACAATTTGATCTCCTCTTATAGTAGCTATGTTATTATCTCTGGCTATGAACTTCATTGCCAGGTGGGGTGGGAGATGCTCGCCTCAAAGGCTGCAAACATCCTCCTGCCTAGGATGGCGTTGTAAGCGGATGGTTTATCCAGCACTAGGAATTGGATGTCTGCAGATCGTGAAGTTGGCGGCGTTCCAAGCGAGAGACGCAAACTTATCACCCCAAAGGCTTCGTGGTGGTAGCATTGAAACCTAAAAGTTCACCTGCGACATGAGTTAAATCGTTAATTGTGAACCCTAATGCTTTGAGACATGGCAAGAATAAAATATCGGCTGAGCTGCCGTGGTCAACAAATACACGGTTGACGCCGTAGTTGGCGATTATTTCTTGGATGACAAGCGGGTCGTCGTGCCCGGGGAGAACGTCCCCCAACTCGCTGCTGTCCCAAACTATGTTTGGCCTGGCTGGGCCAGGGTGCCCTTTCTCTTTGCTGATCACCTTTCCTGCGATCGCCAGACATTGTTTTACGTGTTTTTTCCTGGAGTTAGACGTTTCACCCCCGCCGCTTAAACCTCTAGGGCGCTCGGGCGTGCTACTATGCGCTCGAGCGTGCTCCTCGAGGATAATTTCTTGTCTTCTTGGGCGCTTGAGCGTGCATCTGTGCGCTTGAGCGTCCTGGATTGCTCAATTTGGCTGTTTTCCCTGCTATTAAGCGCTCGAGCATCCTCTGTTGCGCTTGAGCGTGCTCTTCTGGCCCTTGAATTGTAATATTTTGGCTTCCTTTGGTTCCATATTGAGCCGCTACTTCTTCGTCATGATTTCTTTAGCAATTTTAGCAACAAATCTTTGTGGTTTTACCTTCAAAATGAAAATAACATCAAAACGTCAGCTCAATTTCCTATCTTATGACTTATATGTTGTATAACCTTGAATTCCATGCATTCTACTACATAACTCTTGTATAATTTAGCCTAAAAACATGGTAAACCAAAGGTTTATCACAACATACAGCACCGACAACTGAACCAATAACACCAAGGTGAAGGATATATAGCATATTCCCCCAGGCACACCTATCAACCCCTCTAAACGTAACAGACCCTTGGTCGACGGGTTATGATTGATGCCCATTACGCTAGGCCCAACCAATGTTCTTTCATACGTTGGTGATTCTAACCTGTTTGAATGGGTGCAAAAGTTTGAAGCAACAATGATTGTACACGGAGAGACATATCCCCTCATGTGCATAACCTTCCCCACTCTCCTCGAAGGCAGAGCCCTTGGCTGGTACGCCAAACTTCCAACCGGATGTATCTCCACCCGGGATGACTTAGCATCCAAGTTCAAAAATCAGTTCTCAGCAAGTCGCCCAGCACCAAAGTACGTACACGTGCTGGAGAAAGTACGTCAGCAACCTGGAGAAAGCCTTCGGTCATTCTTCGACCATTTTGATAAAGAAGTTGTATCAATAAAACGATTAGACCCGAAAGTTCAAGTGCATATCCTCTTTTCCGTCCTACGACAATGACCATTTGCTTACGAACTAGCCCGCCATGAAGTTACAGATATTGATGAAGTCAAACAAAGGGCATAAGTTTTATGAGGATAAAAGAATAAAAAGGTAGCAGGAGAAAAGTTAACATAGCAAGTGAAGGAAAACCCAGAGGAGACAATGTAAGAAAACCCAACAGAAACAGTGAAGGAAAGTCTAGCCAAAATAGAAAGTCACCTGGACGAGATGACAAAAAAACCCTCAGTGTTAGGCATAACACCGAGGCCAATTGTACCCCGCTCCTCAGTTGCAGGTCAGAAAAAGTGATACAGACGTAATTCCATGAGAATTAGCCCGCTAACAGACCCCAAAGAGAGGAAACCATATACTATAATTTTCACAAAATGTACGGACATTCCACTGAAGCATGTTGAGGCCTCAATCGAGAAATTAAACTCTTAATTGAGAAGGGCATCCCCCAACAGTACACCCAACAAAGAGAATGACGTCGTTGGAATGATAGATACAAAGAGCAAGAATAGATGATATAGGTGTGATAAAAGCTCATTTTCTGGTAGACGTAAAGATGAAAGAAAAGACTACCAAAACCAAAGATGAGTCAAAGAGGTTAAGATGACCACCTCTAAACCACAAGGGCGAATGGAAAAAGAAACAAGCAGAGCTCCTAGCAAGCACAGTCATCATGAAAGTGAAGGCTCCGTCATAGTCAGCCATGAGAGGATAAATATGATTTCCCGCGGACCTGGCAGAAGAGGAGAAACAGCTAGCGCCAGGAAGAAGTATCTCAAACAATGTTTGGCCGTAACAGGTAAACTGATCGCCAAGAACAAAAGCTCCAGCCAACCTAAGAAACCCAAGATTAGGGGTGTAAATGGGCCAGGCTGAGCCGGGCTTTGACCTTCTTGGCCTAAGCCTATGTAAAAAAAAAGTTGAGCCTATCTGGCCTATCGGCCTATCAAAGGCTTCGCTTATAAGCCAAGCCTGCTCTATTTTTAAAAAATGAAAGGCCTGCTATGGCCTATAGGCCTTGTAGGCCTACCAAAGAGTGATTGAGTTATTTTCTGGACAAAGATTGTAAAGTAATAATTGGGAATCGTAGACCATAAATATATCAAATTTTGTGGACCCCCAAGCTCATAAAATAAATATATATAAATCTTGAATCCATCAACAGAAATAGATATATCCATCAACAGAAATAAATATATCAAATTTTGTGGACCCCCAATTGGGGAGTTGTTGAGAAAAAACAACGAAGCATAGAAACAGATTTGATAGAGCAAAGGAGCAGCACAAAACTGCAACCTGGCACATGGTTATACAACAACAAAATGTTATCTCCAGTTCCATGCTTTTACAACACATATCCAATGGATCACTTACAAATACAAATTAAATATTAAACAACTCCTGAAATATTGTCATTGCATACCCAAGTTTAAATGTAAAAAGGTTAAGAGATACCGATCATATTCTCAAAGTGAAATTGTTCAGCAAAAATAGAATCTAATCGGAATTACAGAACTTGAAGGTTCTATTCGGCTAAATCTTGGATTCCTCCAAGAAACACGTCCTTGCATGTGCCTCCTAAAAACTTGGAAAAACTAAAAACTGAAAAACTAAAAGTTCAAAAGCTTGCTTGCTGTCCATCAGATTCATGCTTCATCCAACGATCTACAATTTGTCACATCACCCATTTCTCACTCTTGTGCTTCCATGTTATCACATACATGGCAAAGGGAAATTACAATTCTACCATTAATAACTCAATCAAGACAAGGGAAACGAAAGTATTATTGAAAGATGCTTCATCAATAACTTCATAAACCAGCAACAACAAGGTACCCATTACTCCACGATGTTAAGCTGCATCAGCAATCAGCATGTAACATTACATGACAAAAATTACATGACAAAAAACTGTAGAAATTTACATCTACCTGTAAAATCCTTTAAAGCAATGAAACAGAGGCAACACAGGTTCGTCAACCTAGCCATACAAAAAAAAGTATCATAAAGGTTAAGAAAAATTAAGAAGGGAACCAACTATAAATTCAAACAAGCCCAAGCAATATATGAGAAAAAATAGCTATAATATACGTAACCTCATTAGACTATGTAAACATTAATGATTCAGTGAAGGTTGCAGACTTGCAGTGAATCAGTGATCATTTAGTTGTCAACAGAAACGACAATAAAAATATGACATCAACTATGTACAGATAAACAATAATAGAATGGTCAACAAGCTTGCTGTTACTCTCTAGTTAGTGCCTTCAACTTGCAGACCAAGTTAGGATTTAGGATTTGCTCCGTGAAAATGAGTTTCTACTCTTCAGATTTATAACATACAGACCATATTTAGGATTTAGGATTTGCTGTGGAGATGCCATATTTAAATATTGTTAACTTGGATTTGTAACATACAGACCAAGTTAAAATCCTAAATCCTAATATCAACGTGCTCTAAATTAATTTGTCTATAAAGTAAGTAAATAAGAGTATTTCTACTCTTAAGTTTTAGTTATTAAAAATCACAATACATTTTCAATTTAATTTAAAAAAATGGATATATGTTGGTTTGTGATTCCTGATTACTGCATTTTCATGCTCTATGATGAATGTCAGAGTACAGAGTGTAGCGAGTCACAGAGCAAAGTGCAGAAACTCATTCCAAACAGCTGATGTTTCTTCACACAGCAAAATATTTTGAAATTGATTTTAGTAAAGTACACCAAACAATAACCGATGACACCACTCTCCGTCTCTCCCCTATATGCAGCACTCCCCATTTAATTTTTATCCTTATACCATAAAATCCAACAAATAGAAGAGGGAAGAAAAGTTCTTACCCACAGTCTGTAAAACCCGTTGAAGAAGATAGAGAGAAGGAATACACTCAACCTTGTTGCTCCTTTGATTTCGCGTGCACACAGAAAAGGGATGGTTCTTCAAGTTCTGTGTACCATAAAGAAGATCACGAAAGTTGGCTTT
This sequence comes from Gastrolobium bilobum, assembly GCF_033153095.1. Lineage (NCBI taxonomy): Eukaryota > Viridiplantae > Streptophyta > Magnoliopsida > Fabales > Fabaceae > Gastrolobium > Gastrolobium bilobum. The sequence continues at coordinate 197,031 of NW_026896229.1, read as the reverse complement.
TGGGAGAGAAAGAAAAAGATTAGGAGAAAGAGAGGGGGAGAGAGAGAGTGTGTACCTAAACAGAGTTTGTTGGAAATGGCCAGCGACAACTTACAAGCACGTCGAAGAGGAGGAGGAATGAGCGTGAGAACTGAGAACGAGAAGAAGATGAGAAGCGGCGCTGCACAAAATGAAATTAGGGTTGGACTTGAAAGTGCTTAGCCAGTTAGCCACCTAGAATAAAAAAATTATTTTATTTTAATAAATTAAGTAGGCCAGCCTACAAGGCTTTAGGCCAGACTTGACTCAATTGGCCTATAGCCTATTTCTAAAAAGGCTCTCTTAATAGCATAAGCCTACTCTATTATGTATTAAGGCCAGGCCAGTCCAAGCTCATCATAGGCCGGATTGTAGGCCAGGCCAGGCTGGCCTGGCCCATTTACACCCCTACCCAAGATCGTGTGGGATGAAGATGAAATTGAGGGAGCAATCCCCGAACACGATGACCCATTGGTTATCCAAGCAGTAATCGCCAACTATGAAGTGAGCAGAGTATTCACTGACCACGAAAGCTCAGCATATATCCTTTTCCTGCCTTGCTTCAGAGCATTGGGATACCACGAGAAAGAGTTAACTTCGGTTGTTACTAGATTTCAAGGCGACCTCAACGGAACCACTCAAAATGATTGAATTACGTCTCTCCCTAAGGACCCCTCCCCCTCCCACTTCAAAGTTCGTCAATGTACAATTCCTAGTAATTGATTTACCCTCTACTTACAATATCATATTAAGAAGACAAGTTATGGCCGCCTACAATGCTAATATTTCTCATCCCTACCTAGCTATGAAGTTTGTGGCTGAAAATAATAAGATTGCTACAATACAAGGAGAACAAAAGGCTGCGAGAAGCTGTTACAACATAAGTCTTTGCCCCACCTCAGGAATGAAATTTGAAGATGAGGTTAAAAAAGACAACGCCCAAAATCTCCCAAGAGATAAGAAAGGGAAAGAGAAAAATCCACAATGTTGCATGGTTGAATTCGACACCAAAGATGACCCCAAAGCAGAGCATTATAGACCAACACATGATGGAGCACTGAAACATTTAACCATCAGAGAGATGGAGGGACAAACCACAACAATTGGGTCAGTCATAATCCTAGAGATGAAGGACAAACTCGTTAAGCTGTTTAGAGAGAACAAAGATCTCTTTGCATGGAAGCCATTCGATATGCTAGCTTTTTGTTGCCACAGGTTATCCATTTCTCCTAAAGAAAAATCGACCGCCCAAAAGAAAAGGAGGGCTGGTCTAGAACGCCAAAAAGTGATTGATGTTAAAGTCCAAAGATTGCTAGACCTCGGGTTTATAAGAGAGTTAGACTATACCACCTGGCTAGCCAACCCTGTCCTAGCCAACAAACCCAGTGGGATCTGGAGGATGTGCGTAGATTAAAAAGACCTGAATAAGGTTTGTCCCAAGGATGCCTACCTTTTTCCCAGCATTGACCAACTGGTTGACAACGCTTCAGGCTTCAAGATATTCTTCTTTATGGATGCCTATTTCGGCTACAATCAAATCCCCTTGTACAAAGAAAACGAAGATAAAATGGCATTTATTATACATAATGCCAATTACTGTTACACCATGATGTCGTTCGGATTGAAAAATATTGGGGTAACCTACCAAAGGATGATGAACAAAGTATTCAAAGATCAAATTTGTCAGATACTCGAAGTATACATTGATGATATGATTGTGGAGTCATGCTCTGAAGAAGACCACCTGAAGCATCTGGAGGAAACTTTTGCCTTTGGCACTCCGGCAGAAAGTTCCTCGGATTCATGTTGACATAAAGGGGAATAAAAGTAAACCCAAACAAATGCAAAATGATTGTTGAGATAAAAAGCCACAAACAGTTAAAGAAGTCCAACAGTTAACCGGTAGGATAACATAAAGAATGTGAAGAACCAATTTTGGTCTGCCAAAAAAAGAACCAATTTTCTATGGAATGAAGAATGTGAAGCAGTCTTTCAGCAATTCAAGATGGTATTGTCTTCCCCACCAATACTCACACAACCGGATGAAGAGAAACTTTATATCTGCACTTTGCGGTCAATAATGAGGCCATAAGTACAACCTTGAGTAGAGAATCCATTACCAAAGGTCAGAGACCAGTGTACTTCATGAGCAAAGTATTACAAGGTGTAACAGTTGAAAACTCTTTAATGTTCAACTTCATCACCACCAACAATCAAGCAGAATACGAGGCCATAATTGTCGGTCTCATTCACGTCAAAGAGCTTAAGAAACCTCAAAGTCTTCAGCAATTCCCAGTTGGTGACCTCCTAAATAAGCGGTGTGTATTAAGCCAAGGGGTCATTGATGGCGAAGTACTTGGAGAAGGTTAAAGAGCTTTTAAGAAAGTTTGAGATCGTAGAGGTGGAGCATATCAGGCGGACGGAGAACACGAGAGTAGACATTTTGGCCAAGTTAGCGAGGACCAAAAGTCCTGGTAACAATAGATCTGTTATACAACATAATTTGCCCAACCTATGCATAATTATGGCCATTTCCGGCAGTGCGGTTGCAGTAGAGGAAGAATCATGGATGATGCCAATCATAAACTATCTTGTTGAAGAAAACTTACCGCTAGATAAATAAGAAGCAAAAAAAATTGGCAAAAAAGAGCGAAAGTTTTGTTCTCATTGTCGGTCGGTTGTATAGGAGAGGTTTCTCCTATCCACTCTTCAAATGTTTAAAGGAAAATGATGTTCAGTACGTGCTAGAAGAAATTCATGAAGGAATAAACAGTCATCTTCTAGGCAACCGTTCACTCACCAGAAAAGCACTTAGGGTTGGTTTCTACTGGTCGACGGTTGAAAAAGATGCCTATGAACATGTGAAGAAGTGTGAAAAATGTCAGCGCCACATAGACATCCAGCGAGCTCCCCCAAAAGAGATGACGACCACTTCTCCTTGGCCTTTCTACAAATGGGGAATGGACTTGTTGGGCCATTTCCCAAAGGTAGCTGGCCAGGTCCAATGGTTAATTGCAGCAGTCGATTACTTCACGAAGTGGGTCGAAGCAGAGCCGGTCGCCACCATAACATCTCGCGTGTAAGAAAGTTCTTCATGAAAAATGTGGTCTACCACTTTGGCATCCTCGACATAGTAATCACCAATAATGGCACCTAATTCACTAACGCCAAGTTCAGAGAGTTAATGGAAAATTTGCAAATTAAACACCTCTTTGCCGCCGTCAAACATACACAATCCAACTGGCAAGGAGAGTCAGCTAATAAAATATTTATCAAAGGGATCAAGAGGAGAGTGAAAGAACTCAAAAGAGCATGGGTAGAACACCTTGACAATGTTCTCTGGGGCTACCAAACGATCACTCAAACCAGTATGAGAAAGACTCTGTTCAGATTGACATATAGAACAGACGCCATGATTTCGATTGAAATTGGAGAGCCCTTCAGGAGGAAGGAGCACACTGAAGAAGCAACAAATGAATAAGCTTTAAGGGGAGAACTGAACTTAGTAAGGGGATGCAGGGAAAAGGGCTTGGTCATTGTTTCGCATCCAAAGAGAGATCGGTCGCCCAGTACAACAAGAAGGTGATACCAAGAAGTTTTCAAGTTAGAGATCTAGTACTCAGAAAGGAAGATATAGGAAAACACTGGTAAATGAAAACTCTCCCTAAATTGAGAAGGCCTTTACCTAATTGCAAACAAATTGAGAGGAGGAGCATACACTCTAGAAATGCCTGATGGAAAGGCCATATCGCGGGCATGAAACGCTAACAAGCTTAAGAAATACTACAGTTAGCCAACCTTAGGGTGACCAGATAAATGAAATGTAATTTTGGTGTAATCAGTTCACTTATCTATATAAGAACGCCCTAAATTTTTCCATTCTTTCAAGTTTTACAATTTATTTGATGTTATGCCTAATCAAATGCAAACATATCACTAACCTCTCCAAGTACATAGTGTTTGAAACAATTCTCGAAGGGCCAAAGGTGCCCATTAGGTTGCCAACAAAGAAATTCCCAAAGGATCAAAGGTGCCCATTCGGTCGCCAACGAAACAATTCTTGAAATGCCAAAGGTGCCCATTCGGTCGCCAATGAAGAAATTCTCGAAGAAAGAATACGATAACAAACAGCACAATGACATCTTCAAAGAAAAAATCAAAGAACAAAAGGCAACGCGGATTATCAAGAGAGCTAAAAGAAATACAATAAAGGTTGCCAATAAGAAGCACATTGTTCAAATACAACCAAAAAATTGGCATACCGACCTGAACAAAAGAAAGAAAAGTATAAAATAAACTGACATCCCAACTCTTCAAGCATTATGCTCGCCTACATTACCCTTGTTGTTGGCAAGAACACCTTGCCTCGTTTCAATTGCCTGATCACTATCAACTGCTTGCCTAAAATTCTTTATTATCGTGTCGGGCTCCTCATCATCACCCTCCTCGACTAAATAGTCACCTTTCACCTGAAGTCCTTGTTGATCCAGGCAGTATCCAATTTAACTGGCCGATTGGTCAACATAATCTGGTCGAGCGCATTTTAGAAAAACTTTTCATACACCACCACCATACTCTCGGACAACTCAAAGTTTTCATTCTCCAACTCCACTACTATCATTTGAAGGGCCACCAATTCCATGTTCAGAGGTTTCATTTCTATCATTTTCACTTTAGTGGCCGTCAAAGTATTTTGCACTTTAGTCAATCGTTCGGCTAGTTCCCGTTTCGCGATAGATAAATCTTCTATGGATTTCTCTGCATCCTCTTTGGCATGTACCAAATCTTTCTTCTCCTTTGTCAGGTCGTCATACTCCTTCTTCAACTTATTATAACTATCTTTCAAGCTCTTGTAAGTTGATTCTTGGGAAATAAGCTTATTCCCCAACATGCTGATCTCACGAGTATTATCTTCATTGGCCTTTTTAAGGCTCTCCAATTCAATGATAAGATCAGCAATTTGTTCACCCCGATTTTCATATTGTTGACAGCTCGCCAACACCAATGCCCGTTGGACGCACAATTAAGAGATCATTGCATCTATGCTCTGCAGAGCGACTCTAAAGACGCCCTCACCTGACACCTGAATTTTTGATAGATATAAAGGAACTTGAACCTCCAGCTTCCCAGACACTCACATAGTGAGTTATTCATCCTCGGTTAACGTCAAACCTTTGACTAGAGAAACAGGTAAAGAAGGTCGTGGAAGGGTAGCATTTTTTGCCACCACAGGTGTATCTACCACTTGGGCATCTTGGGTGTCTTTATCAATCACCACCACCTGTTTGATCGCTCAAGGCATTTTCAACAGATTAGTGGTCGCCTCCTCTGCTTTTCTTTTTCCTTCCTAAACAGTAAACTCAGTACCACAAGGCACAACTCCCCTAAGGGGTGAGCATAAAGAATCCCCTTCCATGTCATGGAAGATAACCATAAGAATGCCCAGTTCAATCGACTTTCTCTATGACCACAACGAGGAGGAAACATGTTATGAACCTCTTCTTCCTGGAAGCTTAACAACTCAAGGATTCTCCAATAAAGCCTTTCAACTCTCCATAACCCAAAAACACTACCAGAACCACCACTTGGTTCGCCACCATGACAACTATTCTCCCTTCTCTCCGCCACAGTAGGTGGTGGAGGACCGTGGATTGACTCCATTATTCTACACGTGACCTCCATATAGTGAACAAACAGTTCACGAAATTGAGATCCAACACTTACCTCGTTCAAATTAAACTCCTCAATCTTCACTATTCCAATAAAGACATTGACAGGAAATAACCAGACTCAACCCTTTCCCCTCACAAGAAACAGAAGAAAGGAAGAGTTGCATACCTGCTAAAAATAGTGAGTTTGGAAGAGAAAGAACCAAAAAACCCATACTAAAGGAAGTCCACAACTTTTATACGATGCCAACGTAAAGAGGTGAGACCAAAAGCTTTAGTATGGGGAAACATGAACAAGATGAAGTGGGAGAGATGAGTTCAGAGATAAGCAAAAATTCAGAGAAAACAAAAAGAAAAAGGAGGGAAGACAATCTTCCTAAATAAGATCATCGGGAAGACAAGGAACGCTAGATGTAGGGTTGTTTTTTGAAACCAATGGCGCAAATCAATGGCTATCCTGTCTTTTCCTAAGGAAGCACACTCCTATGCCACATTAAATGCGCCTTATCGCGTCCCATTAATTGCAGCTGAAGCTGAAGCATAACAGCCACATCAGGGAAAAGTAAAGCTGTTAAAAAAGAAATTTCCTCCACTTAGAACATCACACGTGGCCACGACCGGCCATAAAGAATCAAAGTAGAGAAGCAGGCAAAACAGTTACATAAAACGACACATTTGCAAGACCCTGCAAAAAAGAGACGACAAGACACTCAAGCGGTCATAATTAAGATAACAAAACAGTCTTGGCAACCATATAAGAAGCCCACAGCAGGAGACAACTCCCAAGCGACACCCTATAATTGGCAACCGGATGGACAATGGTCAAGGCATGCTTACCCCCCTTCCACAACCCAATTAGTGCGTCCGCTCGGACACTGGCCTAATATATCTTAACACCCTGACTCTGCATGCTATTAAGCTGGGGGGCTTTTGTACCGGCCAACCCAAATGGCTGGCCCTGAGCACAAGCCCAATAAGCCAACCCACACATAAAGCCCCACAAGTCACCTCTCCCTAAGAGAAAATAGGTGATTTTTCTCCCAAATCAAAGGAATATACTACCATGGTATGATAGACAATGGCCATAACGCCTTCAAGCAAGGCAAATACAAGTGATGGCAGATCAAACCATTTCATCCAGCCTCACTCTCCCTCGCCGCATTAAATGCAAGTTCCACCGCATTAAATACCAAACCTCATATATAAATACACTATCTCCATGAGCTAGTACTCTATTCAATTAAAAACCACCTTGACCGTTAAACACCACCCCATCTTGATTGTCACCTTATAGCATCAGGGAAGCTTCTCAAGGGCCTTGATTCATATCATTGTCATAGAGCTACCCTGTATTAAGATACACCCGGTTCTTCTGATCACCGGAGAGCTCAATACTATATGTCTATAATGATCTTTTCTTTTAGTCCTCTCTCTGAAACATTGATACATATTATTTTTTATTTTTCTTCTTCAAAATTTTAATTTTAATTCTTTTGAATTAATTATGTATTTCTTTGTTATAACTTTAAATATTTTCTTTTAATTATTTTCTTATTTTACCTAAATTAATTAAACATCTATCTCTTATAATTTGAAATATTTTTTCTTTTAAGTATTCTTTTTGAATTTATATTTTTAAAATTTACTCAAATTTAAAATATTCTTGAAATACATAAAATATTTTGTAATACATAATTATGTAAAATACACTACGTGCAAGTGAAGTGAATGCGACATGTCGACGTACAATAATCTTTTTTCTCTCTAAATTCATAGTTTCTTAATATATTTGTGTCACAAGTAAATAAAATTTTTGTAAATATTTTAATTTAAAAAATTGAATTGAATTTAGATTTGATATATAAATAATTGAATTCACGTGAAAAAAAAATATCTTATCCCTTTAATTTATTCGACTTTTCAAAATTTACATTGAATCAAATAACTTTATGAGATATAAATAAATAAAAATATAATTGTGTAACTTTCAATAATTTTTTTTTAAGATATTTCAATCAATTTTTAACTAGTCTAATTCAGAGTAGGTCTCGAAATTACGGTTTTAAACCCTCCTAAAGTTGATACTGAGAAGAATTAAACACTTGCTCAATTTTTTGACGCCATCTAAGCTACCTTCATTTGGTCCTTTCAATAATTTAAAATTAATTTGAAAAGTGACTCCCAGCCGAAAAGTAAGCAAAACGTTTATTCCATTCCATAAACCATCATCGTTCAGCTTAATTAATAATGAAATATGTTATGGATCTGACAAAGGTCTACATTTTAGAAGGCTCAAATAGTGCTAATAGCTAAGAGGAAATTAAGGAAACATTCCTTAATTATGCTAATCTTACTACGACAGTAATAGACCAACAATTGGACAATTGGACCCCCAATGCTCCTGAGAGGCCCAAAAGTTCACTTCTGCCAAGTAACCTATCTATAAATAAAGGGTTAAATCAATAAGGTACACACATTCTAAACTCTCTCTTAGCTTGTCACTGTGCACACACCCCCACGTCTTGACTATGTCGTTATATTATAATGCACAATGATCCGCTTATCTTTAGAATACCTATCCTATAAGTACCTGAGAGAGGACAAACAAATTCTATATTAATATACTAATTTCTGATTGGACAGATCGATCTCTCGTGTGATAACAAAATCCAAGGTAAAGATTCCATCACCCACCATTGTTGAATTGGATTTTTTTAGAGTCCCAAGTTGCAGATTCCACCTCGCTATAACAACATGAACACGTGGTGATGGGAATCCAACATCTTTGGAAGATTTTCAATGTCAGGACTTCAAAATATGTAAATTTTGTCAAAATCTACTAAACGTATATTTAATTTTCAAAGAAATAATATTAAATAAATGTCTTAAGTCTTATATTACTAATTCTATAATTTGAACTAGTGCTATAAGATTATGAATTAAATTTTAAAAATTAAAATATGTATGAGAATACCCTGGTCTTCGTACCTGCGTTTGAAGAGATAACATATAAAAAGAGGGGAATCATAAAAAGATTATCCCGGTAAGTCTGTAACGACAGAAGGTGTATGATCAGAGGCAAATCGAGTCATATTATGTTTGGGCTTAGTCAAAAGTCACGAACAACTAACATTACCAATATTATGTTTGATTGTCTAAAGTATAGTACCTTACTGTATTATTTGTAAGATAAATCTTTTTATATTTACGTTATAATTCGTTTTTTAGAAAAACATAAATTTATGAATTTTGCACTAAAAATATATAATTCGTTTCAAAAAAAGTTTATGACTTGTATAATAAACGTTGTAAACAACTCCATGATATACTAATTTTTTACATGCTTAATTACCGTCGTGAAACTCAAAATAAATAATCTTTATGCACACATGCTATTATTCACGAGGGTTGTTTTTTTGTTTTTGTTTTTTGGGATTCTTTCTTTATTATTTAAGATAATGAAATAGCACGTGCTGTGAAGTTATGATTTAATTAGTACTGGGGGTGGCCCGGTTGGCTAAAACTAGGGGTTGCAATACGGGTCAACCCGACACGACACGTTTTCGACCCGTACATTATTTGACACGACTCTGACACGACCCGTTTTGTAAATGGGTCACAAAACACGAACCTTGACACGACCCGTTGCGGGTCACGGGTCGACACGACACGACCCGCAAAATTTAAAATTTAAAAAAAAGTGGAATTTTTTGAAAATTAAAAAAATAAAATAAAATAAAATAAAATAAAAAAAGATTAGCTTCTGTTTCTTGAGATTTTTAGTTCCTTGTATTCATTTTTATACTAAACAATGACTATATATATCAATATATAAATGAATAAAAATAATAATATAATAAAGTATTTAATTGAAAATTAAAAAAATGACATTGTGCGGGTTGACACGCGAACCCGCGAGTTGACACGTGACTCGACACGAAAAAAAATGGGTCACATTTACACAACCCTGACACGACCCGCCCTGACCCGCGGGTTGACACGACACGTGATTTGGCGGGTCGGGTCACGGGTCAACCCGCGGGTCAATACCTGTATTGCCACCCCTAGCTAAAACAGGAGCCGAACAGTAAATCATGATTTTTCTATAATAATAGGAAGGATTTGATGTTCTTATGTAACGGGAGATAAAATTATTTTTTATATACAAAAACTGTGTGAGATCCATATTTTTTTTTCTCTTCACATTATATAACATGGGTCACTAAAAGTGTAAATGAGTCAGGTCAAGTCAAACTTTAGCCTAAATGGGCTAGACTTGTGTAAATTATTTCAAGCTTAGCTTGGCTTGTTAGCCTTATACAAGTCAAATTATAAGTTTGGCTTGACTTATTTTTCAAAAAATACAATGCTTGACTTGGCTTATCAAGCCTTCAAAAATGGCATGTTGTACTTTGTAAAATATATGTTATAATTATTTTGTTTCTTTTATATGTTTAATTTGGTGTAATATATTCCTTTTCTATATACACAACAACTCAAAATATTAACAATTTAACTATGTTACTAGAAATAAAAAACTAAAAAAAATGGCATGTAGAATGCTTATAAGATATATAGATGCATACAACACCTATAAGTCAAATAATATGTTATTTTTTTAACAGAAATTTTGGAAAGAATCAATTTTGTCAATAAGACAAAAAAGAGAGCAAAAAGTACAAAGAATGAGGACTTACTATCAGCTGTGAAAGTCTTGAAGTCGATAGTGAGCAATAGATGGTTTGAAAAAAAAAATTGGAAAAGGGTAGAAGAGTAACAAAATTTGGCGAATTAGAGTTAAGAAAATATGTCTTTGCCAAGTGAGAAGAGCGAAGACATATTTTTTTAGATTCTGTTTGAATTGGAGTTGCTTAATTAAGCAGATAGACCATTCAAAATCTTCCCACCCCAGTTCTAGGGTGTGCATAACAAACCTTTCCGTAATCAATTTTTTTTAATTTTTGTTCCCGGGAATAGAAATGGATAGAAAATTCGTTTGGTAAAATTGATTTATTTTTTTGTTCCTAAGATGAACCAGTTTATTTTTTGTGCTGGGGAATAGAAAAAAAAATCAAAAAATTTCTATTTTTTTGTTCTCGGGCACAAAATGAAAAACACTTATTTCTCTCAATCACTCTTCACCACTATCATTATCATCTTCGCCGCCATCATCCTGACACGACCACCGACACCATCGTCATCATTGTCGTTGTACCATCAATGTCGTCGCTACCACAACAACCACCACCACCACGATGATGTCATCGCCACCACCTCCACCCATCGTCACCATCACTGCCACAACCACCATCACTGTCACCACCGTCACCATCACCAACCACCACCACCACCATCGCCATTACCACGTTATTGCTACCACCACTTCCACCACAGTCACCAACCACTATTATCATTGTCGCAACTACTGTCATCACCACCACTACCATGCCATCCCCACGTCATCGCCACCATCGCCGCAGCCACTGCCATCACCACCACCACCATGCCATCACTACGTCATCGCCACCACCACCACCACCATTGCCACAGCCACTACCGTCACCTCACCACCATGTCATCACCATCACCTTCACCATCACCACCGCCACAAACCACCACCACCACCATCGTAGTCACTGCCATCGCCACCATCTCCACCACTACCACCACCACTATGCCGACACCATCACCGCCACCGCTGTCACTACCATCACTGTCACCACCACCATCATCGCAGCCACTGCTATTACGACCACCACCAAGCCAACGCCACCACCACTTCCACCACTACCATCGCTGCAGCCACTGCCATCGCCACCACCGCCACCAACCACCACCACTGCCGCAGCAGTCACTGCCGTCACCACCACCACGCCACCACCACTGCTACAAACCATCACCATTATCGTCGCAGCCACTGCCATCACCACCACCATCGCCACAACTACTGTCGGCACTACCACCACCACCACTACCTCTACCACCACTGCTGCCGCCGCCACTATCACCACCATTACCACCACAACACCGCCGCCACCACCACCACACCATATGGAAAGAAAAGTGATGATCCGAAAAAAATTTGCGTTTAATAGAAATTATTTTTTATTACATTATTTGTTGAGTTATCAAATATAATTCTCATTCTCATAATAAAAATTGAACATGTTATCAAACATATTTATTTCTCAAAAATTGTTCTAAGGCATATAAATATAAAAAAAATGTTTTTTTTTAGAAGCAGTGTCAGGGAATAGAATGATTGTCATGCATATCCTGTGCATACAAGGAAATCTAATTATATTATATTATTATTTTTGTCTTTTGAATTTATAAATAATTGAAAATCATATGGCGCTGGACACACCATAGTCATCTCAAATTAAGTACGATATATATTGGACTGGATTCACGCATTCCCCGAATTTAGATTCCACCGACCTAGATCGCCAACGCGTAACCACGTGGAATTGGCAACACACGTTTTATCATAACTAATTAGAGTTATATTATTCTTTGCACGAGAGTGATATAACTTAGATCCATTGATTTTTGTGCTTTTTTTTTTAAATAAACAATAGGACTTTTCACATTATTATATTTATAACATAAGATAACATATCTCTCGTTAATCAGAGTAACATAACCCATCTAATTGTAAGTGAAAGAAAAATAAGAAGGGAATAAAGTATATAATGTTACTTTAGATAATTTTGTTCTTTGTCCAATATTCATCGAAACGATATTATTTTAGGGTTAAAAAATTAAAATTATAAAGATTATTATAATACTGAAATAAATTAAAGAGTAAACACCTTTTTTAGTCCCTGGCAATATTTACGAAGTCATTTTCAGTCCCTGACAATAAAAAAGGACCAAATTGGTCCCTGAAAGTACAAGAAAAGGGCCACTCTACATATTTGGGAGTTGACATAAGGACTAACATGACCCTTTTTTGTAATTTCAGGGACCAATTTGGTCTTTTTTTATTGCCAGGGACTAAAAAGGACTTCGTAGATATTGACAGGGACTAAAAATGGTGTTTACTCTAAATTAAAATTACAAATATACTATAATTTTCTTCTAAAATAATATTATTTTGATGAATATTAAACAAAATTATTTAAAGTGATTTTAGAAAAAACGAATCTAAATAAGAATACTAAAAACAAAAGAATAAAAGAAAATTTGGTCCACCTCCTTACATCGCCAACTCATATCTACGTGGAATTGAGTCAAATTGACAATGCACGTTTTGTTTAATAAAAGAAAATAAACCATAAAAGAAAAAAAGAACACTAACTAATATAAGGGAAATAAAGAAAAAGATTACTAAAAATGAAAGCATAAGCCCAAGTTGACAAGTCTAATCTTATAACACAACATCATGCACTTGCCCAACTTAACTTGTTAGTGTTGTACTTTTCCATACTTAACCAAACCTATTACCAATTAACTTGGTGCCTATAATAACCCCCAACCTCATTTCAAAAAAAAACATCACAACTTGCATCATTTGCATTCGGAGAAGAAAACAAAGAAACAGAAAAAAAAAAAAAAAAAACATCTTGAAACCGCGTGTTATCTCAACCTTTGATGGCAACTCGCGTGATCCCTCAGAGAATCCTCAAGAAAATCCGTTACAACACCTCCACCAAGCCACTCAACTCCCCTCACCTCCCTTCCCTCTCTCCCGCCGCCGTAGTTCCTCCTTCACTCATCGAGAAACCGTCGTCCTCCGCCACCATATATCCTCCCTCGTCGACCGTTAACTTGGAAGACGCCGAGAAGCTGTTCTCCTCCGTGCCAACCGCCAAGCTCCTCCGTTCCTCCGCCGTGCTCCACGCCACCGCGGTGGGGCCCATGGTGGACTTGGGAATGAGGGTCATGAACTCCAACCTCGTTCAAAGGGAGGGACTGTCTAAGGATATTGTGATGGCAACCATTCGCAAGACCTTCTACGAACACTTCTGCGCCGGCGAGGACGCCGCCGCCGCCGGCCGGAGCATACGGTCGCTGAACGACACGGGCTTACGTGGCATGCTGGCTTATGGCGTTGAAGATGCACACGACAACGATGGATGTGACCGTAACCTCAACGCTTTCCTTCACACTGTTGATGTTTGCAGATCGCTTCCCCCTTCTTCTGTAAGCTTTTCATCTCCACTTTTTTAATACAATTATATCATTATTAAATTAATATTTTTTATTTCATATATGAAACTAGTTATCGCTTAAAGTATAAAATATTTATGGTAATAAAGATTTATATGTTAGCCATTAAAATTAATCTAATAATGATGGCTTGGGGTAGTCTTTACGATTTTACAGGTTCAAATTTCAGTGTCATCGTTGTATTAAAAAAAATATATAAATTTGCTTGTATTTTTCATCTGCTTTTTTGTGTGTGATAGTAGTTAATTAACAGGTGCAAATCTAAATTTTAATGTGACAGGTGAGCTTTGTCATTGTGAAAATCACTGCAATATGTCCGATGTCGTTGCTAGAAAGAGTTAGTGACCTATTAAGATGGCAACAAAAAGACCCTTCATTGGTTTTGCCATGGAAGCAAGATTCCCTTCCAATTTTCTCGGAATCCAGCCCTTTATACCACACACAGAAAAGACCGGATCCTCTGACACCAGAAGAAGAGAGTGATCTTCAACTTGCAAATCAAAGATTACTTCAACTTTGTCAAAGATGTGTACAAGCCAATATTCCATTGTTGGTTGATGCAGAACACACTTGGGTTCAACCAGCTATTGATTACTTCACATACTCTTCAGCCATCATGCACAACAAAGATGACAATCCCATTGTGTTTGGAACCATTCAAACTTACTTAAAAGATGCCAAGGAGAGGTTGTTGCTTACAACAAAGGCAGCAGACAAAATGGGAGTTCCATTGGGGTTCAAATTGGTAAGGGGTGCTTACATGTCCGCAGAAACTAAACTGGCTGAGTCTTTGGGATATGCATCCCCAATTCACAATACCATTCAGGACACACACAATTGCTTCAATGACTGCTCATCATTTATGCTTGAAAAGATTGCCAATGGACCTGGTTCGGTTGTTCTTGCAACCCACAATGTTGAATCAGGTACTTAGATTTATACTTATGCATTTTGAAATGATTTATAATATAAGAATACCCAACATCTCATTTCTTATGTCTGATATGACTTGAAAATGCTGTGTAGGGAAATTGGCTGCAGCAAAAGCACATGAATTGGGGAATGGAAAGGTGAACCACAAGCTAGAATTTGCACAACTATATGGAATGTCAGAGGCACTTTCCTTTGGTTTGAGCAATGCAGGGTTTCAGGTTAGCAAGTACATGCCATTTGGACCAGTAGAGATGGTTATGCCTTACCTTTTAAGAAGGGCAGAAGAGAACAGAGGGCTCTTGGCTGCTTCAGGCTTTGATAGGCAATTGATGAGGTAAATTAAAATTTTCATTCATTGACCTCTTAATTAGGATGTGGCATAGGAAATATTTTCTTGACTTTCTGCTGACAATGATCTTTTCCTACTTTCTGTACAGGAAAGAGTTGGGAAGAAGACTAAAAGCTGCTGTATTTTGAACGCTATATAATCTTGTTTTGCAAGTAGGCAAAAAAGATGATTCGTGAATCTTCGTACAAATTAGTGAATTTTATAATCTTACGAAAATGTATATTCAGTGAAATAAAATATTCAATTTACGTTATATTTGTTGGAAATGCATAAAGATCCGAATGCTAAAATAAAGACAATTATAAAACAATTAGAAGCACTGACGAGAAAAAACGTGTTTATAACTTCACAGAAAAATATTTATTCAAGTTCTTAACAATTTTATCAATACATAGATTGAATTGGGGTTGGTGATTCGTAAATTATTAAATTATTCTTTCTGATTGGTGAATTTGAGAGTTGAGCGTCTAAATAAATTGGAATGGTCTCACAATGAAAAAAATGAGAGAAAGAAAAATAGTTTATAATATAAATGTACACACCCGCTACCATTAGTGCTAAATTCAAAAAAATATCTTCCCTTATAACATACGCCATTAAAAGAGACAAAAGAAAAAAAAAAGTTACTTTAAAATTATCCTAGAAAGTATGCAATGAATCATTATTAATTACATTTTTAGATGCATGAAAAGCATGTTTATTAATAAATTGCCTTTTATATGCATATAAAAAAGTTTGTTTTTTTTGCAGTTATTGCAGATAAATTATCTGCAGTAAGTCCAATACGATATCGTTTTGAACGGAAATCATAGTGTTTTTGTAATTTTAATTTATTTCAGGGTTATTATAGTCTTTATAATTATAATTTTTTAATATTTCAATATCAAAATGACGTCGTTTTGAAAATAAATGCAGATAATTTATCTGCAATAACTGCAGAAATATCTTTCTGTATAAAAAATTGTGTATGTTTGTCAGGTCACAAAGAGCTCATAACATGGAATCATTACTAATGGGATAAGCTATTCTGGATAAGCTATTCTAACCGTAGAAAGTAGGTCGACATTATGTCTAAATTCAAAACTTTAAAATATTATGTTCGTGGGTCCTTCCAATTATAAATTTCAATTAGCCCATTATTAACCAATGTTAAATACTTCTTATATGTGTGACATTTGGATGCGTCTGATAAAATTTTATATTTATTAGATATTAATCGATATCGAAATTTTAATAGATATGACTACTCTGATTTCAGATTGGTATCTCTTTACCCTTTTTAATTGGGGCTCTCATAATTTTAACCTCTTACTACGAGCGAGTCAAATTATGACATCTAGGTACATCACCAATATTGAGTAAGACATTAATATATCTTTTCTTCAAATTATTTTTTAAAATTACATTAATATACAAATTACATAATTTAAAGTCAATTTATTCATTAAAATAACTTATTCCCATTTTATTCTGGCAAGTAAAGGAGACAAATAAGGGAAATTCAAGGAGGGGAAAGAGAACCGAAATCTTCATTCCCGTTTTTTTTTTTTTTTTTAAATCACGAGAGAATTAAGCTATCCTAAAATGATGCATGCCACTTAATATTTTTATTTTCTATCTCAAATAAAGAATGGGAATATAGTCTCTTATATATGTTATGTAAGATAATTTTATCTTATACACACGTTAAAAAGTGAATGGATTTTCTCTTTTCTTTTTAGTGGATTCTACTTATTTTTGTGTGCAAATTTTTATCTTGCAGAATATGTGAAACTGTACTCCATTAAAAATATATATCCATATATAACTTTTGGTATAATAGATGTACCTACATTTTTTTTTTGGTAAGCTAAAGGGCATAGCCCCAGTAGAAACAAGAATTACAAAGTAACTAAACGAGGAAAACTAACAGAAGCTATATATGCTAAAGTTAAATGTCAGACTCTAGACAGAGGAAAATGGTAGAAACGAAAACCAGCATCTTGAGGATGATCTAAGGGATAGTTCGATAACCAGTTTGCACGCATATTACCTTCCCTATAGACATGTTGAAGAAACACCTGCCAATCTTTATTCAGCCATGCCCGAATGCGAGTCAGAATATGAGACTCTCGGGCTGCATCACCAGGTTTGGTGAGCACCATGATTGCATATAAGGAATCACTTTCTATGATTATTTGTTTGTATCCTTTTTTCCAAGCCTGTTCCAAACTTTTAAGAATCTCCCATAATTCAGCTATGATGGCCGAATAGACAGCAATACCAAATGAGAAACCACCACACGAGTTACCAAAATTGTCTTTAGCAATCCCATCACAAGCTGCAAAACTAGGATTACCCTTGAAGCTCCATTTGAATTAAATTTGATCCATCCCTCGTGACGGGGTTGCCAAGCAATAAAAACATGATGTCTAATCCTTGTCAGGGAACTTAGATCTCCACAATGGTAAGCTTCTCTAACCTCTTTAATTTGATGATGGATAATTTGGACTTTGTAACGATGAAAGGACGGTGGATGATTATGCACTATTTCATTTCTCCATTTCTAGAAATTCCAACAAGAAATCAAAAACACCATATGCCAAAGAATCTGCAAAATAACACAAAAATCATTTAAAAAATTATGAGTTAACCATATGCCAAGGAACAACTTAGATGTACCTACATTATCTTGACTAAATGAGGAAAAATTTTAGAATATGAAGAGAAATATAAAATAAAACAAGAGTTAAAATAAAAAATAAAAAATTAACTATTTTGGTAAACGAATGTACCGAATCCGATATACCTGTAATATTAAATTTTTTTGCGCAAAGCAGCATTCGAATGGGAGTAACTTAATTAAGCACATAATAGACCCATTCAGAATGTTTCCAACACTGCAACATATTTATATTGTGAAGACAATGATAGCTTATATTATTTTCTTTTTCTGTTTTTTGAATTTAAATGTAATTAGTGTATTACCCGTGCATTGCACGGAGAAAAAAAATCAGTTTGTTTGTCTCGTAAAAATTAACGCAACACATAAAAGTATATTGCTGTATTTTACATTGTCATGTGATCATTCAAAAATTACAAAGCTTGACTCAGCTTCTTTCATTATTTTTCAGAGATAAACTTTCATTTAGAAAGATCAAATTTAAAAAGTAATAATACATAAATATTTTTTTGCAAAGATTTGTATTGTTAGTATTTGGAATTTTTCAAAGTCGTATTTACAAAAATTAAAATCAAAATTAGGAATTTAATTATAAAAGAAGAAGGGCGAAAATTTAATTTAATTATAAAAAAAATGTTTTGCAACCTCTAATTGTCAGCATTATATACCAGCATGTAATACGTTTTTATATTTATTCACATAAAAAAATCTTATAGTTGTATATAAGTTTTTATATTTTATCTCAGAGATGGACATTCATTTATTACAATTAGATTTATAAAATAATAATAAATAATTATTTTAGATTTGTGTTGTTAGTATTTGGAATTTTTCAAATTTGTATTTACAAAAATTAAAATCAGAATTAGGAATTTAATTATAAAAGAAGAAGGGCGAAAATTCAATTTAATTATAAAAAAATGTTTTGTAACCTCTAATTGTCAGCATTATATACCAGCATGCAATACGTTTTTATATTTATCCACATAAAAAAATTCTTATAGTTGCATATAAGTTTTTATATTTTATCTCAGAGATGGACACTCATTTATTACAATTAGATTTATAAAATAATAATAAATAATTATTTTTTTGCAATAATTTGATTCCTTAGTATTTTGAATTTTACAAATTTGTATTTACAAAAATTGAAATCAGATTTAGGAATTTAATTATAAAAGAAGAAGAATGAAATTTTAATTTAATTATAAAAATAAGTTGGTGGGTCCGCCCTCCGGGCCGAGCCCAGTTTGCCACCGACAACTATCAGCATGTAATAGGTTTTTATATTTATCCAGGAAAAAAATGTTCTTATAGTTGCATTTAATTTTTTATATTTTATCTCAAATATGGACTTTCATTTATTACAACAGATTTACAAAATAGTAATAAATAATTATTTTTTGCAACGATATGTGTCGTTAGCATTTGAAATTTTATAAATTTGTATTTACAAAAATTAAAATGAGATTTAGGAATTTAATTATAAAAGAAGAAGGATGAAATTTTAATTTAATTATAAAAATGTGTTGGTGGGTCGGCCCTCCGGGAGGCCTAGTTTGCACATCTAACTATCAGCATGTGATAGGTTTTTATATTTATCCACACAAAAAGTTCTTATAGTCGCATTTAGGTTTTATATTTTATCTCAAATATGAACTTTCATTTATTACAATCATATTTAAAAAATAATAATAAATAATTGTTTTTTTCATGAATTTGTATCGTTAGCATTTAGAATTTTACAAATTTGTATATACAAAAATTAAAATTATATTTATGAATTTAATTATAAAAGAAGAATGGAATTTTTTTAATTAAATTATAAAAATATTTTTGTGGGCTCGGCCCACCTCTAACTATCAGCATGTAATAGATATTTATATTTATTCACACAAAAAGGCTCTTATAGTTGCGTCTAGATTTTTATATTTTATCTCAGAGATGAACTTTCATTTCTTACAATTAGATTTATAAAATAATAAGAAATAATTAATTTTTTGCAAGGATTTGTGACGTTAGTATTTAAAATTTTACAAATTTGTATTTATAAAAATTGAAATCAGATTTAGGAATTTAATTATAAAAGAAGAATAGTGAAATTTTAATTTAATTATAAAAACTTGTTGGCAGGTGGGGCGGCAGGCCCATAGAGCAAGCCCAGTTTACAACCTTTAACTATCAACATTTTAGGTAAATAATAATTTTTTTGCAAGGATTTGTGTCCTTAGTATTTTGAATTTTACAAATTTATATTTACAAAGATTGAAATCAGATTTAAGAATTTAATTATAAAAGAATAATGATGAAATTTTAATTTAATTATAAAAATAAGTTGGTGGGCTGGCCCTCCGGGCCGGGCCCTGTTTGTCACCTCTAACTGTCAGCATTATATCAACATGTAATATGTTTTATTTTTAACAACACAAAATTGTTCTTATAGTTGCATCTAGATTACTATATATCTATATTTTTTACAGTTGCCTTTAAATCGCTTCTTTGTGGTCTGTGTGTTGGTGGGTCGGCCCTCCGGGCCGAGGCCCAATTTGCCACATCTAACTATCAGCATGTAGTAGTTTTTTATATTTATTCACAAAAAAGGTTCTTACAGTCATATTTAGATTTTTATATTTTATCTCAAATATGAACTTTCATTTATTACAATCATATTTAAAAAATAATAATAAATAATTATTTTTACAAGGATTTGTATCATTAGTATTTGGAATTTTACAAATTTGTATTTACAAAAATTTATGAATTTAATTATAAGAAAATGATGAAATTTTAATTTAATTATAAAAATATATTGGTGGGTCGGCCCTCCGAGCCGAGCCTTGTTTGCCACCTCTAACTATTAGCATGTAATAGATTTTTATATTTATTCACAAAAAAAACTCTTATAGTTGCGTCTAGGTTTTTATATTTTATCTCAGAGACGAACTTTCATTTATTACAATTAGATTTATAAAATAATAAGAATAATTATTTTTTTGCAAGGATTTGTGTCGTTAGTATTTAAAATTCTACAAATTTGTATTTACAAAAATTGAAATCAGATTTAGGAATTTAATTATAAAAGAAGAATAGTAGAATTTTAATTTAATTATAAAAACTTGTTGCAGGCAGGGCGGGCAGGCCCTCGGGCCAAGCCCAGTTTACAACCTTTAACTATCAACATTTTATGTAAATAATAATTTTTTTTGCAAGGATATGTATCCTTAGTATTTTGAATTTTACAAATTTATATTTACTAAAATTGAAATCAGATTTAGGAATTTAATTATAAAATAATAATGATGAAATTTTAATTTAATTATAAAAATAAGTTGATGGGCTGGCCCTCTGGGCCTGACCCAGTTTGCACCTCTAACTGTCAGCATTTTGTATCAGCATGTAATATATTTTTATAATTATCAATACAAAATTGTTCTAATAGTTGCATCTAGATTACTATATATCTATATTTTTTTACAATTGTCTTTAAATCGACTCTTTGTGGTCTGTGAACTTGTGACATATATAAGAGATAAAAAATTGGAAAATATTTGAGTTCGTACATTTAATATTCTATCAAACACTTTATAGGTGATTAGGATAATATCAAAAAACCATTCGTTAGTTTAGTTACATAATAATAAATATTATTAATAGGCTTAACAAAATATTATTAATAGGTTTAACAATTTTTGATGGAGAAAGGTGTGGTATTATTAATAGGCTTAACAATCATATATGCAAAAAGTAGTGTGATATTAATATAGCTATTTGACAAATAAAATTTCAAACTTTTTTTTCCACCTATGAAGTTTAAATTTTAAATTTAAATTATTTTTTATCAACTATAAATATATTTTTATAATTTTAGGTAGATTTTTTGTTTAATCTATAATTTTATATTAAATTCAAATTTTTTATATATGTCCTTTTTTCACTGCAGAAACATTAAATGCTGAACTCTTTCTCCACCTATCAAGTTCAAAATTCAAATTTAAAAAGTTTAAATTTTAAATATTAAATATTTTCTCACCCAATATATATAATAATAAATTTTATTAATAGACTTAATAATTTTTCATACAAAAGTAGGGAAAAATATCTATAGAAAGTTGTGCACTTTTTCCATGTAATAGCTTTTAGTTATTCATTCACGACGTAGGAAATTGTGTTAATTATGCTCTTGCAATAAAAAAAGAGGTTTACATTTGTCATTTAACACAACAAAGTTTGCTACACACAACAAAATTTGGTGGGGCCCACACTTTTTGAAAAAAAATAAAAAAGAAAAACTACGGCACGCAAAACGAATCTCTATAACATTACACAATCATTTTTCCTACAACATAACTCTTATAAAACTCATAAAAAATGAAAGTTTAATTTCTTTCTTATATACTAAATTAAAATTATCATTTTTATAATTTTTTTACTGAATGATAGAGGTCGTTTTTTTTATTTAAATTTAAATTTTAAATTCTTTTGTATTAATTTATGATTTTCATATTTTTTTTAAAGTGGTTATACATGTATATTCAAAATGTTTATGTTAAATATTTATTAAAAAAAATATTTGTATGCAATTTTTTTCTCTTTTTGTATTACTTTGTAAAGTTTAAATTTTAATAAATATTCTTTTAAAGTCTAAATTCGTCCTTTCTTATTTTTTTTATTTAAATTAAAAATTTAAATTTTTTTTATCAACTATACGTATATTTTATAATTTTAAATATTTTTTGTTTAATCTATAATTTTATATTAAATTCAAATTTCTTATATAAATATCTTTTTCCCGTTTCAAAAATAATAAATGTTGAACTCGTTTTTCACTTTTCAAGTTCAAAATTCAAATTTAAAAATTTAAGTTTTCAATATTAAATATTTTTTCAATCAATAGACATAATAATTAATATTATTAATAAGCTTAATAATTTTTCATATAGAAAGTAGTGGGAAACATGGATAGAAGGATGTGCACATTCTCCAAGTAATAATTTCTAGTTTTCATTTATGACATATGAAATTATGTTATTTATACTCTTACATCAAAAGAATGAAAGTTTAATTTGTTTGTTATATATTAAATTAAAACCTTTTTGTAATAATAAAATTTTGTTATTTACTTTTTACAAAACGATAAATGTCATTTTTTATTTTGTATATAAATTTAAAATTTATATTCATTTATTTTCATTGTGTATATTTTTTATATTTGTAACAAAAATATAATGAACAAAAAAGTATTATGCTAAATCGTTGAATTGATCTGCATTTAATATAATCAAATATTTTATTATTTAAACAAAAAAGAACTAAAAAGTATATATATATATATATATATATATATTAATATTAGAAACACGGTCATTAGAAATAAAATGCAATTAGAATATTCTGTTTAATCAAATTTTAATTTTTGATAATTTCAGAATGTTTAATTAAGCACATAATAGACCCATTCAGAATGTTTCCAACACTGCAACACATTTATATTGTGAAGACAATGAAAGCTTATATTATTTTCTTTTTCTGTCTTTTGAATTTAAATGTAATTGTTTTGTCCAAATCATCTCATCCCAATGTGCTGACAGTGACACAGCTCAGTAGCTAACGCCATGACAATCTCAAATTAAGAAAACGATATATTGGATTCACATGTTCCCTTATTTTGGGTTCCACCGAATTAAATGGCCAACTCATATATACGTGGAATTGAGTCAATTGACAACGCACGTTTTGTTTAATAAAATAAAATAAACCATAAAAGAAAAAAAAATAAAACTAACTAATATAAAGGAAAATGAAGAAAAAGATTACTAAAAATGAAAGCATAAACCCAAGTTGACTAGTCTAAATCTTTCAACACAACATCATGCACTTGCCCAACGTAACTTGTTAGTGTTGTATTTTTCCTTACTTAACCATTCCCAATCCCAATTAACTTGGCCCCCATAAAAACCCACTAACCTCACTTCTAAAAAACATTACAAGTTGCATCATTTGCATTCGGAGAAGAAAACATAAGAAACGGCAACAACATCTTGAAACTACATCAAACATCATTAACACAAAACACCACTGTTATCTTAACCTTTAATGGCAACTCGCGTGATTCCTCCAAGAATTCTCAAGAAAATCCGTTACAACACAACCACCAAGACACTCAACTCCCCTCGTCTCCCTTCCCTCTCTCCCGCCGCCGCCGCTGCCGTAGTTCCTCCTTCACTCATCGAGAAACCGCCGTCCTCCGCCTCCGTGGCTCCTCCGTCTTCTTCCGTTAACTTGGAAGACGCGGAGAAGCTGTTCTCCTCCGTGCCAACCTCCAAGCTCCTCCGTTCCTCCGCCGTGCTCCACGCCACCGCGGTGGGGCCCATGGTGGACCTCGGAATGTGGGTCATGAAGTCCAAGCTCGTCCAAAGGGAGGGAATGTCTAAGGATCTTGTGACGGCCACCATTCGAAAGACCTTCTACGAACACTTCTGTGCCGGCGAGGATGCCGCCGCCGCCGGCCGGAGCATACGGTCGCTGAACGAGACGGGGTTACGTGGCATGCTGGCTTATGGGGTTGAAGATGCACACGACAACGATGGATGTGACCGTAACTTCAATGCATTCATTCACACCGTTGATGTTTGCAGATCGCTTCCACCATCTTCTGTAAGCTTTTCACCTTCACCGTTACTTTGTTGTATTTATATGCAATTATATCACAATGTGCAAATTAGTATCTATAATTAAAGGGAAATATTACTCTCATGTCAGATGATAGTTAGTTTTTTCATGCTATAGAGAGAATTCAAGTGGGTCCACCAATAAAAAAAAGAAAAAAAAGAGGAGGGTGCGATTTTCGAAGTGAGAGAATATGAGATAACTATCTCATGAAAAGATGAGAGTAGTATTTTCCATAATTAAATTAACATTTTTATACAGATTAATGTTTCTGTAATTTTTTATACGAATTAGTATCTATAATTAAATTAATGTTTCTCATATTTTAAAAAATAATTTTATTTTCTATATATATAAATATACATATAAAAGGTGTGGACCTCATGTGAGCCCATTGAAAAGAAAAGAGAGTAAAACAAATTGTGTGTTACAAACACTAATCCCTTAAACTATTTATCACTGAAAAGTGTAAAATATTTATGGATATAAAGATCGGAAAAATGTTATATTTATAAACTTTTTTGTTTACAAACTACATTAAGTATGACCGGTCATATTTTATAGTATATGACAGGTCATACTTAGTGTAGTTTGTAAAAAAAAATTATAAATGTATCCTACCCATAAAAATTTATATATTATTTAAGGCTTTAATGTTTCTATAGTGAACGTAGATGAATTATCTATATTCGCTTCCAAAACGATATCGTTTTGAGTTAAAAAATTAAAAAATTATAATGAAAAAGACTATTATAACTTTGAAATAAATTATAATTACAAAAATACTTTGATTTCCGCCTCAAAACAATGTCGTTTTGGACTCAATGGAGATAATTGACAATAGAAAAAGCGAATCCATTATTTAATACAGATAACTTGAATATAAATGAAAAAAACACTTGCATATATTTCGTATGTTTAACTTAAATGTGCTAGATTGGGCGCGGCGTGTCTTGTTGTTTTGTGTGGTTCAGCATTGCAGTAAGAGATGCCAGTTAAGGTTATGCTACCCTTTTTGTTTTGTTTAGCAATTTTTTTGATATGATGTATTATGGTGGGTCCCACCCAACCAAAGAACAATGAGGATGACAATTTTGTAACGTTACCTCTGCAAACGAACATCATCTTCTCTCATGTCGTGGCTTAAATGAAAATTGGCAACTAGTGTTTAAATTTGAAGTTTCTCTTAGGAGAAAACTTGATGCCGTGTCATGTTACAGTGCTTGAAATCGAGTATGGTTTAGTAGTTTGCTCATTTTCATCTGTTTTTTTGTGTGTGGTATAGTATTTAACTAATGTGTGCAAATTGAAAATTTGATATGACAGATGAGCTTTGTCATTGTGAAAATCACTGCAATATGTCCGATGGCGTTGCTAGAAAGAGTTAGTGACCTATTAAGATGGCAACAAAAAGACCCTTCATTGGTTTTGCAATGGAAGCAAGATTCTCTTCCAATTTTCTCGGAATCCAGCCCTTTATACCACACTCAGAAAAGACCGGAGCCTCTAACCATAGAAGAAGAGAGTGATCTTCAACTTGCAAATCAGAGACTACTTGAACTTTGCCAAAGATGTGTACAAGCCAATATTCCATTGTTGGTTGATGCTGAACACACTTGGGTTCAACCAGCTATCGATTACTTCACATACTCTTCAGCCATCATGCACAACAAAGATGACAACCCCATTGTGTTTGGAACCATTCAGACTTACTTAAAAGATGCCAAGGAGAGGTTGTTGCTTACAACAAAGGCAGCAGACAAAATGGGAGTTCCATTAGGATTCAAATTGGTAAGGGGTGCTTACATGTCCGCAGAAACTAAATTGGCTGAGTCTTTGGGATATGCATCCCCAATTCACAATACTATTCAGGATACACACAATTGCTACAATGACTGCTCATCATTTATGCTTGAGAAGATTGCCAATGGACCTGGTTCGGTTGTTCTTGCAACTCACAATGTTGAATCAGGTACTTAGATATATAGAATTGAAGTTATTCATTTTTAGATGATTTATAATAGGGTTTTATAAGAGTTATGTTGTAGGAAAAATGATTGTGTAATGTTATAGAGATTCGTTTTGCGTGTCGTAGTTTTTTTTTTTTTTTTGCTTCAAAAAGTGTGGGCCCCACAAAATGTTTTGTGTGTGTAGGAAACTTTTTTGTGTCATGTTAAATGATAAATGCAAAACCCTTTATAATATGAGGAAACCCAACATCTTAGTTCCTGTGTCTAATAAGACATGAAAATGCTGTACAGGGAAATTGGCTGCGGCAAAAGCACATGAATTGGGGATTGGAAAGGTGAACCATAAGCTAGAATTTGCACAATTATATGGAATGTCTGAGGCACTTTCCTTTAGTTTGAGCAATGCAGGGTTTCAAGTCAGCAAGTACATGCCATTTGGACCGGTTGAGATGGTCATGCCTTACCTTCTAAGAAGGGCTGAAGAGAACAGAGGGCTCTTGGCTGCTTCAGGCTTTGATAGACAACTAATGAGGTAAAATAAAATTTTCTTTCATTAACCTCTTAGCCCGTGACGTAGGTAAAATTTGCTTGACATTATGCTAACAATGGTCTTTTCTTTTTATACAGAAAAGAGTTGGGAAGGAGACTAAAAGCTGCTATATTTTGAAGGCAATAATCATGTCTTGTATGCAGGCAGGCAAGAGGATTTGATAACCTTTGTACAAATTAGAGAATTTTGTAATCTGTTGAAATTGAGTATTTGATGAAATGAAATCTGCATTATTATGGTATATTTGTTGGAAATATATAAAGATGGGAATGATAGTCATAAAACAATGATAATCATAAAGCAAATAGAAATAATGACATGAGAAAAGAAAAGGAGCTTTACAACTTGAGAGATAAGTAATTATTCGAACTTCTAACAATTTGTCCAAGTAATACATTGAATTGCGATGGTTGATTCGTAAAATATTAGATTATTCTTACTGATTGGTGTGTTTGAGAGTAGAGCATCTTAGTAAATTGGAAAGGTCCAACGATGGGAAAATTAGAGAAACAATAGTTGTTTATAAGGTTTATTATAGCTTACCAAATAAAACTTTTTAAGATAGACAACATAAACAAGAGCCTAGCTAGCTTAACTATTTTCTCTTAGGGGCTGTTTGGTTCAGGAGAAGTGTTAATATCCCCAGCAATCTTTGAGTGGGAATCAGTGGTAGCATTGTTTGGTTTAGGAGAATCAAAAATTTTCCCAGCTTTCACGGTTGCCTAGCCATCGTCCTTCGCGTGTAAAGAAGTAGGAAACCAAAGTTAACGTCGTATTCTGAGAAGCATACCGAAATGGCAAAAAGTGATGCACTTTTGTGACAAAACTACCCTAAGGAATAGTGAGCAAAGTACATACACAACCACACCATCATCTGTGAGAGAGAGAAAGAGAAGAAGCGAAAGAAAAAGAAAGAAAAAAATGTGCATTGCGCTTTCCAAAAACAAGAGAATAATGTTAGAGGGTCTTGTTTTTTGCGGAACAATGCATGGTCACAGTGACATGGTGACAGCCATTGCTACTCCAATGTACAATAATAACTCAGAGATAATAGTAACATCATCGCGTGACAAATCGATCATCATGTGGGATCTTACCAATAAGGACGACGACAACGACTACGGTGTCCCCCGTCTCTGCCTCACCGGCCATTCTCGCTCCGTTCAGGATGTCACCCTTTCCTCCGACGCACAATACGCTCTCTCCAGCTCCTCGGACGGCGAACTCTGTAACATCCCCGTCTCGAGCCGGTTCAATTAACATACATATGATACAAACAGAAACAACGGAAGACTTAACTTACGAAAATACGAGCTAACTTTTTCTTTTATTTTTCATTAATCTTAATTTACATGATATCTCACATTGCATACTTCACATAATTTAATTTGTATTTGACGAAGACGAAAATCGGGCAGAGTAACCTCTGTAAATTGGACAACTAGAGATTTGCCAATCCCACTCTCAAAGGTTCCTGATAAACAGTTTATACCATATATAATTTCAGAAATACCAGATATCGATAAAGGACTATATACCCATCCATGGGTGCATGCATAACTGGCTCTGTGCCACTATGTCTAACAGCATACATATCTCAGCACATTCATATATCTGAAACCTCTAGCCATGGTAGTGTCCTTGTCCCGTAAGGCTCTCCGGTTAACTGTTTCCTGAAATCATATCCCCCAAACGGGGTTAGAGACGAATCTCTAGTAAGCTCCAGGTTTATAGAGAACTCCCCATACCCTGGGCTCACTTCCTGCATGACAGTTAGATACATAATATACAAAACATCATATATCATACTATACTGAACATATCTCATATAACATATCATGAAATCCAATATCATAACTAAACAAAGCATATACACAAATCTTATCAGAGACGTACGTAGTCATTCCCAAGGGATAACCTCGAGCGGAAATCAACGCACGTAACAAATATCTTTTACAAAAATCATCACAATACTCACATCAAAACAAAACATGTTATCTCAGAGACATACGCAATCATTCCCAAGGGATGACCCCAAGTGAAAATCAACGTACGTAACAAATATCCTTTACAAAAACATTACAATAATCATATAAGAACAAAACATATCATATAAGAACAAAACATATCATATCAGAGATGTACATAGTAATTCCGAAGGGATGACCCCAAACGGAAATCATCGTACGTGTTCCCAAGGGAGGACCCCAAGCGGAACCAGAACATATCAGAGGCGTACACCGTCAATCTCAGGGGAAACCCCAAGAAGACATCAGTGTACTATACAATCAATGGTCAAAGATTAATACAGAACAGAGTGTACACAATCAATCCCAAGGGAGGACCCCAAGCGAAAATCAGTGCACATGCTCCCAAGGGAAGACCCCAAGCGAAACCAGAAACATATCAGAGATCATTACAAAAATCACATCAAAACATATCAAATCACATCATCATATAGTTCTATATGAATGCATCTATATCATATATCTCATACATATCATACAACCTGACCACAGTCCGTACACTATGGCGGAACACAAAGTAGGAGCGAACCCCATAAACATAGAGCTTACCTCTCAAAGCTGTATAGATAGTCTACCCGACAACCGAGTTACCAAGCCTCCTCTGATGTAGGATCCTCAACAAGACTCTTAGGCGCACCTAAAATAGAGAATCCATACAAATATCAATAAAATGATTCAAAGCCAAGTTGTTAACCAGACACACCATTTTTGATTTCATCTTTTACTTATCAAATATTTCCTAACTATTAATACATACGGTACTGTTCATTTCTACAGTACTATTCATGTATACGTCATTATTCACGTATACGATACTATTCATGTATACGTTACTATTCAGGTATACAGCACTATTCACGTATACAGTATACTGAATTTTCTAAATACATTTTCACTGTTAAGATTCTCATCTGAACACTTTTCTCAACATGAGCTAAGCCTCAATCAAACTCTAACATGCTCAATCAAACCAAACTTTCAAAATGCAAAACTAAATCAAATATTCCTCAAAACTCAAAGAAAACTAGGATTTCTCAACATAAACTTACTTAGAACGAAGGGGAAAGCTTACTTCAAGCTCTCATGGCTTCAAGCTCCATCAAAATCACCATTTTCCATGAAATCCGAATTTTAGAGGAAGAAGATCTCTCTACACAGTGAAATCCACCCAGAAATACTAGTACCAATGAATTTCTCTCGAAATTTCTCACAAGGTTAGCTTTAGAACGGAGTGATTTGGAGGTCTCTAGCTCAAGTTATGAATTTTGGAAGATTTTTATTCAAAACCTCCAATTTCAATCTCTTCGCTTCTGTCTCTCTGTCGATTACGCGAGGAAAACGCAAATTTAAGAAGATGAATAGTGACTCATTAGTCACTTAAGTCAGTTCACTTTACTAGAGGGTATAAGTTTATCTATCTACATACCTTCATTCATTACCAAACTTCACCCAATAGACTAGAATATTTTTCTAGTCACTTTTCTATATGTACTTTCACTTTTTGGATAACTTTATTTACCCGCATTTTTTCCACTTAACTGTCATTTTAACTCCTTTACAACCAAAGGTGACTTTATTTCTTTTTCTTTATAATTATCCTTCTATTAAATCTATAATAAAATGTGAGTAAGGGTGTTTATCAACCGATCCAAACCGCGAAAACCGAACCGAAAAATCGATAACCGAATAAATCGAAAACCGAAAAATCGAAAACCGAAAAAAAACCGCAAATTTTAATTGGATTGGATCGGTTTTCGGATGGGTTGATGAAAACTGATCCAATCCAAACCGATCCAATATATTAATTATCCTCTACATACTTGTCCTTTCTCCAATCATAGCCCAAAAATTTCTAAACTCAAGACCCATTAACTCATCAACTAAACCCACGAAAAAACTTAGTCACGTCTCATCAACTATAGTTTTGTTTACTGATATTTTTGTATTTCAATTTTTTTTTTACAAAGCCAATATTTACAAAAGATGTTATTTGCACAATGATCATGAAACTAATTTTAGGATATTCAAAAAACCGAAAATCGATCCAATCCAAACCGAAAAAATTGGATTAGATCGGATCAGATTTGAAAAAAAATCTAAACCGAATGGATGATTACATAATCAAACCGAAGGGATTGGATCAGATGAGTTTTGCTTCCAAAACCGATTCAATCCAGACCGCGAACACCCCTAAATGTGAGGGTCATTATATTCACCCCACCTTTTAAGGATTTTGCCCCCAAAATCACACATATAACATAACACATATTTGACGTCAAACTCAGGATAACGCTGGAGAATATCATTCTCTCACTCTCAAGTAGCGTCCTCAGAAGTCAAACTTTCCCATTGTATCTTAACCAATAACCATGTTCCTCAATACTTTCTCATCGTGAACCAGAACTTTCAGTGGTCCCACAACAAACTTCAAATCTTTCTTTACCTCCATTTCGTCCTGTTGGGCAATGTGGGACACATCAGATACATATCTACAAAGCTGACTGATGCGAAAAACATCATGCAGATTAGACAAATGTGCAGGTAAGACAAGCTGATACGTCACAAGTCCGACCCTCTTTATTATCTGGTAGGGCCCTATGAACTCGGACTCAATTTCCTCATTCCAAGAGCACGCCCAACACCTGTAGTCGGAGACAAATTAATAGACACATGATCCCCTTCACAAAATTCAAGGGATTTATGTTTCACATCATAATAACTCTTTTGGAGGCTCTGCACTTTCTTTAATAGATTCTTAATCATAGTAATATGATCAATAGTCTATTTGACCATATCAAGCCCAAATAACTATCTTTCACCAATTTCTGACCAACAAGTAGGCGCTCTGCACCTACGGTCATACAAAACCTCATAGGAAGCCATGCCCAAACTGGCATGATAACTATTATTATAGGAAAATTTCACAAAGAGGTAGAACTTATCCCAAACAATCACCTACTCTAAGGCACAAGCCCTCAACTTGTCCTACAAGGTCTGAATGATCCTCTTTGTCTGACCATCAATCTGGGCATGATAAGTCGTACTCAGTCTCAGCTGCGTACCAAACGCCTGCTACAATACTCCCTAAAATTGAGAAGTGAACTTAGGGTCCCGATCACTAATGATGCTTTTTGGAACACCATGAATTTTCACCATCTCTTTTACATATAATCAAGCCAACTGCTCAATAGAGAAACTCATCTTGACTGGAACGAAATATGCAGACTTAATCAATCTGTCTACCACAACTCATATAAAATCAAAACCAGCCTAAGTTCTCGGCAATGCTACTACAAAATCCATAGAAATACTAACCCACTTCCATTCCGGAATATTCAAGGGCTGCAGTAATCCATAGGGCTACTCATTCTCAAACTTATATTCGTCATTTTATTTCTCGGAGCTAATTTTAGTTCACTTTTATTCCCTAAGGAACAATATTAACTATTCACAGTTGGGTTTCTGCACCGTTTTTAACGAAATGCACTATGAATTACTAACTGTGCAATGTTTGCACACAAAATCGTAAAACTTCTAAACTTATCATTTTTGGTCTAAACATGACTTGTTTAGCATATAATGGACTTCCATATACTTATTACATCAATCTTATTACTGATAATACCCTTTCCTTTCTAATTGTATATCAGTCTTCTCACTGAAAATATAATTTCATTGAAACATCAATGCATCAGCCTTTCTACTGATAATATAATTCACAATTTATTGTACATCAGTCCTTGCACTGATAATACAATATACGAATTCTACTGACCAGAGAAACTGCACTCTATGAATTACACAAGGAATCTCCTTGATACATACCAAATGAAAAACATAACATCATAACTAATACTCTGGTTAATTATTCAAGGGCTCTCCCCAAGAATAGCTAACTGACATGTCTCACATGTCTAGTGTGACTCCGAGGGTCAAGCCATAGGCAATCAACACAAACTGTAGTATGAAAATAACTCCCAGGGTCAAAGCCATAGGCAGTCTACATACCAAAGTCACTGGCCAGGATTCTCATAACATACATCATCATAACATCAAAAATCATATAATATTTATATGAATGTGAATGAATGCACATATACAACATATCAAACACTTATTCATAAACTGAGCAATCTTTTTCTTCATACCAGACCACCAGAAATTTGGTTTCATGGCCTGATACATCTTGGTAGCAATAGGATGAATAGTGTACTTACCCATATGGGCCTTAGTTAACACCTCATCCACTATCTGACATTTCAGAACAATGATCCAATCTTATTATACTTAACACCGAGCTTATCAGCGAATACAAAGTCCTTTTCTTTCATAGACTGAACTCTTTCATCAAATAATTGAGCCTCTTTAATCCGCTCTATTAACGAGTTCAGTACTACAGTAGAAGTCAACAAATACGAATTATCCTCTGAACTGACAGGAGTGTTGAAAGCTCTAAACTTTTCAATCAAATCATACTCTGAAATCATCAAATTAGCCATACAGACTGCCTTCTTGCTTAAGGCATCGGCTACCACATTGGCTTTACCTGGGTGATATTACAATTCAAATCATAATATTTCAGAATTTTCACCCATCAGCTTTGCCTCATATTCAACTCTTTCTAATCAAATAGATACTTTAAACTTTTGTTGTCACTGTAGACAACAAAATCGGCACCGTATAGAAAGTGTCGCCAGATTTTCAATGCGAACACTACGGCCGCCCACTCAAGATCATGTGTTGGATAATTCTCTTCATGCAGTTTTTAACTGCCAAGAAACATAATCAACCATCTGACGTTGCTGCATCAAAACATAGCCTATTCCAATCTTAGAAACATCACAATATATTTCAAATTTACCTGCAGGATCAGGCAAAATGAATACCATAGTGGTACTTAACTTCCTTTTTAATTCCTGAAAACTCACTTCACATTCTTGGGTCCACACAAATGGATTCCCTTTACGGTTAACCGTGTTAAAGGTAGTACCATCAGTGAAAATCCCTCAATATAACGCCTATTATATCCAGCCAAACCAAGAAAACTCCTTATCTATGTAATGTTTTTAGGATGTTCTCAATCTAACACTGCTTCAATCTTACTCGGTCCACTGTCACTCCTTCAGATGAAATTATATGGCCCAGAAATTGTATCTCGAAAAGCCATAAATCACACTTTGATGGCTTAGCATACAACTGATGCTCTCCCAGAATCTGCAGAACAACTCTCAAATGCTCAGAATGCTCTTCTTTGCTCTTTGGATATATTATTATGTCATCAATAAAGATAACCACAAACTGATCTAAATAGGCTTTAAAGACTCGATTCAATATAACTCATGAAAACAGTCGGTGCATTTGTAAGCCCAAACGAAATAACCAGATACTCATAGTGCCCATATCTGGACTTGAAAACTGTCTTCGAAACATCATCCGACTTTATCTGGATCTGACGATACCATGACTGGAGATCAATCCTAGAAAATACAGTCGCATCACGCAACTAATCACACTAAGGAATGAGTTAGCAAAGCTCACACTCAGTGATCACACATGCATTATACAGCACTCCAAGAAAACACTCAAGAACTTCCAACTTCAAATATCTTATGCTATATATCATGTAACTCCCTAGAGCAACTGCTCTGATACCATAAATGTAACATCCCCGTCTCGAGCCGGTTCAATTAACATACATATGATACAAACAGAAACAACGGAAGACTTAACTTACGAAAACACGAGCTAACTTTTTCTTTTATTTTTCATTAATCTTAATTTACATGATATCTCACATTGCATACTTCACATAATTTAATTCGTATTTGATGAAGACGAAAATCGGGCAGAGTAACCTCTGTAAATTGGAACACTGGGGATTTGCCAATCCCACTCTCAAAGGTTCCTGATAAACAGTTTATACCATATATAATTTCAGAAATACCAGATATCGATAAAGGACTTTATACCCATCCATGGGTGCATGCATAACTGGCTCTGTGCCACTATGTCTAACAGCATACATATCTCAGCACGTGCATATATCTGAAACCTCTAGCCACGATAGTGTCCTTGTCCCGTAAGGCTCTCCGGTTAACTATTTCCTGAAATCATATCCCTCAAACGGGGTTAGAGACGAATCTCTAGTAAGCTCCAGGTTTATAGAGAACTCTCCATACCCTGGACTCACTTCTTGCATGACAGTTAGATACATAATATACAAAACATCATATATCATACTATACTGAACATATCTCATATAACATATCATGAAATCCAATATCATAACTAAACAAAGCATATACACAAATCTTATCAGAGACGTACGTAGTCATTCCCAAGGGATGACCCCGAGCGGAAATCAACGCACGTAACAAATATCTTTTACAAAAATCATCACAATACTCACATCAAAACAAAACATGTTATCTCAGAGACGTACGCAATCATTCCCAAGGGATGACCCCAAGTGA
Organism: Gastrolobium bilobum; assembly: GCF_033153095.1. Taxonomy (NCBI): domain Eukaryota; kingdom Viridiplantae; phylum Streptophyta; class Magnoliopsida; order Fabales; family Fabaceae; genus Gastrolobium; species Gastrolobium bilobum. Next base: position 161,539 of record NW_026896229.1, on the reverse strand, counting down.
AAATCAACGTACGTAACAAATATCCTTTACAAAAACATTACAATAATCATATCAGAACAAAACATATCATATAAGAACAAAACATATCATATCAGAGATGTACATAGTAATTCCGAAAGGATGACCCCAAACGGAAATCATCGTACGTGTTCCCAAGAGAGGACCCTAAGCGGAACCAGAACATATCAAAGGCGTACACCGTCAATCTCAGGGGAAACCCTAAGAAGACATCAGTGTACTAGACAATCAATGGCCAAAGATCAATACAGAACAGAGTGTACACAATCAATCCCAAGGGAGGACCCCAAGCGAAAATTAGTGCACATGTTCCCAAGGGAGGACCCCAAGTGGAATCAAAAACATATCAGAGATCATTACAGAAATCATATCAAAACATATCAAATCACATCATCATATAGTTCTATATGAATGCATCTATATCATATATCTTATATATATCATACAACCTAACCACAATCTGTATACTATGGCGGAACACAAAGTAGGAGCGAACCCCATAATCATAGAGCTTACCTCTCAAAGCTGTATAGATAGCCTACCCGACAACCGAGTTACCAAGCCTCCTCTGATGTAGGATCCTCAACAAGACTCTTAAGCGCAACTAAAATAGAGAATCCATACAAATATCAATAAAATGGTTCAAAGCCAAGTTGTTAACCAGACACACCATTTATTGATTTCATCTTTTACTTATCAAATATTTCCTAACTATTAATACATACGGTAATGTTCATCTCTACAGTACTATTCATGTATACGTCATTATTCACGTATACGATACTATTCATGTATACGTTACTATTCAGGTATACAACACTATTCACGTATACAGTATACTAAATTTTCCAAATACATGTTCACGGTTAAAATTCTCATCCGAACACTTTTCTCAACATGAGCTAAGCCTCAATCAAGCTCTAACATGCTCAATCAAACCAAACTTTCAAAATGCAAAACTAAATCAAATCTTCCTCAAAACTCAAAGAAAACTAGGATTTCTGAACATAAACTTACTTAGAATGAAGGGGAAAGCTTACTTCAAGCTCCATCAAAATCAGCATTTTCCAGGAAATCTAAATTTTAGAGGAAGAATATCTCTCTCCATAGTGAAATCCACCCAGAAATACTGGTACCAATAGATTCCTCTCGAAATTTCTCACAAGATTGGATTTGGAACGGAGTGATTTGGAGGTCTCTAGCTCAAGTTATGAATTTTGAAAGATTTTTATTCAAAACCTCCAATTTCAATCTCTTCACTTCTGTCTCTCTGTCGATTACGCGAGGAAAACACAAATTTAAGAAGATGAATAGTGACTCCTTAGTCACTTAAGTCAGTTCACTTTACTAGCGGGTATAAGTTTATCTATCTACATACCTGCATTCATTACCAAACTTCACCCAATAGACTAGAATATTTTTCTAGTCACTTTTCTATATTTACTTTTACTTTTTGGATAACTTTATTTACCCGCATTTATTTCACTTAACTGTCATTTTAACTCTTTTACAACCAAATGTGACTTTATTTCTTTTTCTTTATAATTATCCTTCCATATTAAATCTATAATAAAATGTGAGGGTCATTATAAACTCCGCCTTTGGGACCTCGCCGACGGCTCCTCCCTCCGCCGCTTCATCGGCCACAAAAAGGAAGTGCTTTCCGTTGCGTTCTCCATGGATTACAACCGTCAGAACGCGTCGGCATCTCGCGACCGCACGATCAAGCTCTGGAACATTCGTGGCGAGTGCAAGTACACCGTTGAAGAGAGAGACAGAGATGGCAAACAAAAACGGAGACAAAGACGATGTGAATATTGCCATTGGGTCAATTGAATGTAATTTTGGCTATGTTTTCAATAACTTTTAAAAATAAAGGGTTATTTCTAAAAAGGTTATTTCTAAAAGGGTTATTTTGTAATTTTAATAAATTTTTCCATCAACATTTTATCTTCAACCAAACACACATTCAGGAATTTCGCTCAATTTTTCCGGTATTATTTTGTCCAACCAAACAACATTTTTTAAACTTTTTATATAACTCACTTTCCCAGCAGATCCCTAGTAATTACATTTTCCTAGTAAAACAAAACTTTCACCTGAACCAAACACCCCCATAAACCATAGGTGACTCTGAAATCCTTTCGTGTTTGGGCTTAACTGACTAGCCATTTTCAAGCATGGCTCATATTGGAATTCATAGTCGCAAAAGGAACAACGATTGAGTAGCTCTCGCAGCCTATGCTGACAAAGAAGACCCAGTAATTAAAAACAATGCAAACTTTCGGGATAAATTTTCACTTCTTTTGTAAATTACAACCACTTAAATTATAGGGAAAAACTATTGTTATGAATATAAGAGTAGTTTTATCTCCAATAGATTCATCGAAAACCATGACACTATTTTTTTTTGTAAATGGTGGACTCTGCCACACGTGTGTCTATAATATGAGAGATCTTCTCATGTAACATGAGATTAGATGAACCCTAAATTATAATACATAACCTTACATGGAATAAAAAATAAAGAAATTGCCAAAAAAAATAATGTAAATACAATTAGGTGAGTTCATGTCTTATAATTTAAATAAGTGAAACATGTATGATTTTATGTGGGTCCATTTTGTTACATATGATTAATATTCATATTATGTTTTTATCTGGGTGCAGTTCAAAATCAAGTGTTGAAGAACTTATGCCCATTGGAACCCTTTTTAAATCTAATTTGGATTCCCAAAGTTAAATTTTTCTTTTTTGCAAATTTTGTTACATGCATGCTCTTCATAAATTATGGTGTTTGGTATGAAAGAATCACAATTGGATGGCCAATCAATGCCTGTTATTTGCTCAGCTGAAAGAAATAGATATGATGATGATGTGGAAACCCTTGTGTTTGGTCAATTAAAATCTTTAACGGTTGAGTTGCATTTCTCTCAAACTCTAGATATCAGAATAAGAAAATAAAGTTTAGTGGGTGGAATCAAATTTCATGGAATTAAAATATGATTGAAAGTTGTATCATTCCATATCTACTGTTTAGTTTAGTTGACTCTTTTTTTTCAATATATGAAATTAAATCGTATGACCTTACCACTTTGTTTTTGAGACAAAAAAGAAATAAAGTGAAAAGCATGTGTAATGCATCAGATTTCAACAAAGAAATGAAAAAATCACTTCCTCAGAGCTAATCCTTGAAAATAATGCAAGAGAATGTGCAAACTTATTTGATTCTCTGTGGAAATCTTTTATGTTGCAGAAGCGAAACTCTTGAATCATCATATAATAAACAGTCTTGTGCAATTTTGCCGAGTGGCATATATGTCAATTTTGCCTCATTAAGATCATGAAAACATAATTTGATGCGTTTTGTTATTCTAGAAAACAGAAAGTACATACAACTTCTGAGAAAACCACTGTTAGCCCTTTTCCTTGTTTTTGAATCATTCCTTCATCGGGAGAAATATTCTTTTATCCGGAAAATAATTATTACTTGAATGTAGTGAGAAATATATTTTACTGAATTGTTAATAAAAAGCTGTTTGGTAGACTCATATTTTCCCGAAAAGATGAAGTTAATTTTATTAAATTTGTGTTTGGTTGGTTATGAAATATTAGTGGGATGTGAGGTTATTTTACCAAAATAACCCCACATTTACCCTTTTATTCAAATAACGAATGCAAGCCACTCCACTAATGGTACAGAGGCCAGAAGGTTGCTTCCTCCATATGTTCACGCAAAGAACATCTAGAAGCTAGCTTTTGTCTTATAAGCAACCAGTTCCGTTCCAAGTGACATGGCTTTTCACTATTCCTTATTCCTTTCCAGATAAGGTTGCTCATCCAGCCCAGTGGATCCATTGTTTATGCGGCAGTGCGATGTAGCTAAAAAGTGGAATTGCTGAAGACAATCTGAGACCAGTGGCGGACCCAGGATATTATGTTTATGTCCGCACATTTAGTGACGGGTGCCCCCGAAATTTTTTTTGTAAAGAAAGTTTAAATCAATGCTTTATGTACAAGGTTATGAACTCGCTCATAATCTAGTTGCTTCCAAAACAAGCTGCAGGCAATAGTTTGACCAATCATCTCCCTAAATGTTACCAATCCTCCAAAACAAATATGAGAATAAACTCCAGTACATTCATACATCATCATTCTATTTATAATGGTGAATAAAAAAATCAATATTACCTGTACAGAAGGGAAAGCTCTTATATCTAGAGATTAACTTATTTGAAAATGTCACCTCTGCAACCAATCCTCTCTTTTTAAGCCAGAATATAGCATCAAAGCTAAAAGCAAATCGCAATAAAAAAAAGTAGTATATGAAACATGAATTAAAGCAAAAATGAATAGAACAACACAATAAAAAATACCAGATAACAACAAAAATAATAGAAGCTAATACCACATTGGCAGTAGAATATGACAAAAGCATTCTTCGATTTTTCATTCTTTGAAAATATTGCATTATAACTTCATCATCAATATTATCAAACATATCACGTTCAACATAAGTTAGCATGCATGCGTTAAACCAATCATCACTTATCCGATTGCGCAACTTATCCTTAACAAAAGTCATTGCAGAAAAAACTCGTTCAACACTAGCAGTTGCTACCGGTAGAACGAGTGTCAACTTTATCAACAAATAAACCAATGGATAAACAATATCCTTTCTCTTCTCAACCATCTTCAAAGCAAGGTCAGAAATTCTTTTTGAATTGACAAAATCAGAATCAGCTCTTACATCAACAATAAAATTACCAAGACTTGAAGAAAGAAAAGGAATATCTGCAAGCTCATTAAACTCCAAAGGATAAAATCTAGCAAACTCAATCAACTTTTCTTTGTTAAAACTAGCAAATGAATCACGAGGGTCAAGACAACTCAACCACTCAAGCAACTTGGTATTGACATTATCAAATCGATCACCCAACTCTTGAACCTGAGTATCTATCACTCTATTAAATAACTCCACCTTAAAGTAGTGCAAGAATGTGAATGATTCCAATCTCCGTCTTGATCTCCCTTTAGGATAATAAACATCCTCCATATTTGGAATGTCAATATCATATTTATTTGCAAAAATGTTCGTTTCTTGAAGCAATTCATCAAAACCATTATCTCTCACCTCTTGTAAACGAGACTTGACAACCTTCACTAAACCAATTGCATTTAAAAGATCTTGATCTTTTCTTTGTAATGCTTGTGGTGGTACACTTTGTCTTTGAGATTGAGGAGAATTTTCCACAATTGAAACATTTTGTCTCTGAGGTTCATAGGATTCGGTTTCTGTATTTGTGCATTTTTGACGTTTGAAATAAGATTGTATCCGTGACAAATCATAATATATACTTCAATCAATTATACTCATTATGTTATTGAAACAATGACAACCTAAAAATCCAAAGTAAATATAAATTATACCATTTGTTGTTATTAAAATAATTATAAAAAAATTAAAAAAATATAAAAAGTTACCTTTCTTTGAGACTTGTCGAATTATTATGAACCTACAATTGTTTATGCTCTCAATGTTTCAACATCATGATAAAATTTTTACTTCCACTTCAAAAGTAAAGCTTTGGAGAATCAACCAAAGTTATCAACCAAAACCTGTGAGGGTACAGAAAAAAAACCACAAAAAGTTAGTACTTTTTTATCCCAAATAAATATTATAGCTCGAGTTGCAAATATATATGTTTTACCATTTATATAGTATTGTCAAATATTATAGCTTCAATAGAAAACTATATAGTTTTAAGATTAACAACTTATTTCCTCTTTGAGAAATGAAACCAAGTGATACACATTTCCTAATTTGTACAGCAATACAATAGAAAACATGTTTTGCAAGAAATTCTAATTGAATAAAAAAAGCAAGATTGATGAACAGATATCGTCAAAGAAATAAATCATTAAATTTTAAGACATAGAAGCACTTTCACAATTAAAATAAATTGGGATTAAAATTACAAAACTACAAAAGCATAAAAGCACTTTTACAATTACCCAAGGGCTCACGAAAAACATAGGAACATGTGTAAAATAAATTGGGATTAAAATTACAAAACTACAAAAGCACTTTCACAATTACAACCTGTAATGAAGGTGGCTTCATATCTGGAAAACTTTTCATGAAATTTCGGGTATAGAATGTTGCTAAAGCACTGCACATGATACTATCAATTATTAGCACGTCTTTTCTAACTAAATGCATTTTGTCAAAGAAAGTGAGAAGAATTAATTTACAAATTAAAGAATTCAGAATTAAAGCAGAAAGGGGAATTCACATTGGGAAACCACACAGAAACACCATTATCCAAGCAGTTAAAGTCAAATTAGTAGGGGAAATCCACAAGATAAACAACTCCAGAGAATCTTTGCAAGCATCACAAGAACCAGACATGGAAAGCCTACTTCTAGGCGGAACTGCAAAAATTTTGTTTTTTGATTTTTTGTTTTTGTTTTTTTCAGATTTTTGGTTTGGGTACGGAGGGCAAAGGGGGCTGCTCCGCCACTTCCATTCGGATCTCCGGCGAGTCTATCCCTAGTTTATTCACACGCGCACAGAAGCAAAATTTGAAAACAAAAAAACTGCACAAAACCATCTCCGAGTTACCTTTGTGAGAAGTCGAGAAGTGGGTAGGTTTTGGTTTATCAGAGGCAGTGATGGCCAGATTCAGGTGCAGCACCACTGTGTCGGCTCCTCAAAACGGCGTCGCTCCTGCTCCGAACGCGATCTTGATCAGAATGTGAACGAGTCGCTCCTGCTCCGAGTCACAGCTCTACGATATGTTCGACTGAGCAAAATGAGCAAGAGAGAAAGTAAATAGAAAAAAAAATTAAATTGAAATTGAAATTTCTGTGTCCGCACGTGCGGTCATTTGACCCCACGTCGGTCCGCCACTGTCTGAGACAGATCTGGGTTTGAAGTGATTTTCTTCATTTACGTTTAAATACCTCAACTAGTGAAGCGGTTCACATCTCAAATCGTCAGACTTGGAAGGATCTGGGTTTGAAGTGATTTTCTTCATTGAAGGTTATATATGTCCACATTTTCGCCTTTAATATTTGCTTCCCCAGGGACTTAACTTTTCCACTTATTTTGTGGATTATAAATTTGTCGGACCGTACAAATTTTATCACATGAACACATTTTTCCGGCAACAAATTTTCCCGCGAAGTTTAGATATTGAAGCTACCAAACGTTGCTAACATATATCCCCAACCATGCTTTCCCCGGTGTTTCACAAATAAGTCGCGTACCAAACGCGCCCTCAGAGTAAATTCTTCTGCAAAGTAACAGTTGATGACACACAAATTTTTTAGTTCTACACATAACAAATAGAAATGGCTCACAAAACTAAAAAACAAAGTGAGCCACAGAATCATGGTTCTTTCCTATTATTTTTCTGGTACCTCTGTCAATTGTCTAGTGAAGTTGATGGTATCTACAAGTCCTGTTGGAGTCACTGCATTCAACAACCTCAGGTTGTTAAGTTTAGATGCTTGTCACAAGTTGAGATGTTTATTCTCATATTCAATATCAAAACTCCTTGTGAAATTACAAGGAATAAAAATATGAAGCTGTAAGGTGGTAGAGCAACTAGTCCAGAGAGAAGAAAAAGATAGTTTGACTCTTTCTTAATCAAATTCACTCAAGCTACTTGAGAATTCATTATCTAGTGATCGTGCCACCATCTCCCAAGAGGCATGTTCTTTAGAGTGGCCATCCCACAAGAGAATCAACATTATTAACTGCAGCACGCTAGAAGTTGTTCTTAGCAAAACGGATCGAGGAGAAAATAGATATCATCACTACATTTTGTCAACTACAGTATCTTACATTGAGCAATCTACCAAATCTAGTGAGCTTTTGCCTACAACCTTGTGCATCAGAACAACCATCCTTGGTGAATTGCCATGGGAGTATCCATCAAAATCAAGACGAGTTATGTAATTTATAGCTAACTAATTAAAAATCTACTTCTACTTAAATTACTTCGCAGAAATAATCATGCATAAAACTACAAAATAAACGCGCTTACTCTATCATCTAAAATGGCCACATTTCCAATCTGTTAAGCACAATGGAAATAAAAATTGAAAACAACATCAAGACCTAAAAAATAATCAAAAGTACAAATACCCACTCAAAAGCATTTCCTGATAACAGTTTATACAGCACATCAATCTAGAAGTATCAGTCATGCAGATATAATCAAATACCCATCTATGGGCACATGCATAACTTGGCTCAGTGCCGCTAATCTAACAACATGCAATTCAATACATAATCATAACTGAATACTACATCATCATATAACGTGCCTGAATACTTAAATGTACATGCATCAAACTGACAGGCATGTACAAAACATATACATGCCATATACAAGTAAAGGATCTAACATCATGATCCATCAATTAAGAAAATATGAAATACATAAATGCACTCCAAAATAGAAGTAGCCTACAGCTACTCAAAATCCAATCCGTCCAAATCCTCAGCAATGGGTCGTGTCCCTGACTAGAGAGGTCTCACCGGGAATCTGGGAACCTGAAAATATGGTCCCAACGAGGGGTGAGATTACAAATCTCAATAATCTCTAGGTTTATAGAGAATTCTCCATACCCCTGGCTCACTCCTGGATGAAAGTCAGATACAGAGTATACGAATACAACATATAACAGATATCATAACAGAACAAAACATATATCCATATCATAACAGAGGCGTGCGCCGTCATTTCCAAGGGAGGACCCCAAGCGGAAATCAAAGCACGTGTTCCCGAGGGAGGACCCCAAAGCGAAACCAGACATATCAGAGGCGTACACCTTTAGTCCCGAGGGAGGACCCCAAAGCGGACATTAGGGTACTATACAATCAATGGCCAGAGATTATTACAGAAATCATATTATCGAAGTCATATCAGAACAAAACATATCATGTTATCAAATAGCTCTATATGAATGCATCTATACAAAGCATCAAAACAGTCATACAATCCAACCACAGTATCTTTTTTTTGGTGAAAAGGTATACATATCTTTAGAAAAGAATATTTTTTCTATTGTTAAGTACGGCGAAAAAATAAGCATATATGTGGATAAGGTTTATTCCCCAATCTTACCAACAGAAAAAACAATGGGGAAACCAAAAGAATATCACTAAGAATTGCTCCTACGTACAGTGTAAAAGCTATAACTCTATACTCTATAAAAGCCAATTGATAGTAATGTTGCCAAGCCATGTGAACAATGGGAACTGAACCAAAGCAATGAAAGAGGAAGCGATAGTGATGTTTACTCGAGTCATAACTCCTAACCTTTGCAAGAAGAACTCTCTTCATTGTTTTCACCAAGAATATTCCCATGCATAAACAGGTCCATGGCATCAAAAAGTAGTAGGAGAAGCCCGAAATTATTCTTCCAAAAACAGCCAAACATATGCCGGCGAAAGTATACCCGGCATAAGCTATAATGTTTTAATCAGTGTGGCTTGCATAATCCAACCGAGCAATCCCTTGATGAATAAAAAGTTTAAATCTTCTGGACTAAACCCCTGGACATGAATACAGCATCATTAAGAAAGCCAATAGTGAAAATTTCACAATGGCACGTTTCCAAGCTGTTCAACATAATGGAAATACAAATTTTAAACAGCATCAAGATCTCAAGATTCTCAACCATAATCAAAAGTACAAAGTTAAGGAAAGCAACAAAGCAGCGAGTTTTGAACTTTTATCATTTTGGTTTGCTGTATAAGAGTCCCACCTCGGCCTGACAGAAATGCAGCAGAGCTCATAACAGATATAAAAACAACAGCGAGCTTCATTTCAAAGCATACCTTTCTCGGCCTTTTGGCTAAGATCAAGTGTAGTATCTGTTCTTATCAGTTTAATATCTGATACGTGGACCATTGGTTCACATGATATTAAATTAATTTTTTAAGGGGGAGGGTCCATTACAGTAGCTTGCTACTGGGGCTCTCAAGTGTCGCTCATGCTTTGCACTACTGCACGGGCCGGCGCACCCCACCAAATCAAGTTAAATCGTTTTATATTGCTTATTAATATAATAAAATTTCGGAAAAAGTTTATGTTTACTTTTTTATCATTAATTTCTTGTTTTTTTATTTGTTCATGTATAATGCTTCCAGTAGGATGGAGAGAATTGATTTATCAAATAACCAGTGTGGAGGGGATTATTTATATTTCCAATGACGGGGTTCCAAGCACATCCGAGTGCGAGAATTCATCATATGATAGAGGAGATAATTACAAAGATAAAGAAACTGAAGGATCAATCAGAGCTACGATTTCGTTTCCATTGTTGAATAAGCGGGAGCTTCCTTATCTTCCCAACTCAAATGTATCTTTTCAGGAACTTAGTATTGAACTCCCTAGCTGTGAGGAAATGATAATTGAAAAAAGCCCAAAGATGAAAACCTTGTGCTTCTCCATATATATAAAGGATCATATGAGTATGTGCACGTAATGGGAGATGACCATCTATCATGCTAATGAGAATTTGAAGGTACATACATGCATTCTCCATATATAAGCACAGCAAAAGTTATGATGACTCATAAAAGGAAAAAAGATATAATAACTGATAGAATTGACTTTCACTTTTCTCTTGGAATTACTAACCAAGAAATGTTATACAAATGGAAGTACCCTAAACCAAAAAGTAAAAATAAAACTAAAACAACAACAGTTTATATCAAGAAGTATATATTTTGCAGGTTGCACTACAAACATAAGATGCATTGAGCAAGATCAACACCTGCTTCCTTACTTGAAAAAAGATACGGAACTGGTTGTTGAAGGTGGTGAAAAACTGTTGATTTGTGTTCCACCCAACATGCTGAATATTCCATCACCTAAAACAACTCATGTTTTGGTTAATATCCTCTCCTCAAACCCAAGAATGAATTTCCAAATGAAACAATAAACGAATCTTCATCTTCAGTATCCGAGGGAGTGGATGCAAATGAAGATGAAGGGTGCACCAAAACGCTGTACAATTATAATCTGCAAGAAATGCATCTGTATGCTCTTCCTAAACTGATGCACATATGGAAAAAAAAACATGGTGGAATCTTAGGCTTTCTGAATCTTAAAAAGCTAAAGATTATGTGCTGCCTTGTTTGAAAAGTGTTCTTTCTTCTTCCATAGCCAAAATCCTTTCACAACTCCAAGAGCTTTCAGTACATGAATGTGAGATGAAATCACTATAGAAGAGAAAATAACTGAAGAACCAAACAGGGTGAAGATTACATTCTCAGCATTGTAATGGTTGACCCTTAGGCATCTCAGATATTCCCTTTTATCTATGAAGAAAAATGGTTTCGGGACCGAAGAGAGATCTTAAAGAAATCAAGATATAACTAAGGAAATTCACTCGGAAGGCTAGATAAAGATGAGCTCACTCTGACTGAAGCACAAACATATAAGCATATTCATAACTGTTAAATTTTACGCCTCTCTAAATTCATAATTTCTTGGCCAATTCACTAGCAAAATCATGTTTTACACATAAGGGGCGCTCACACCCTCTACATACTTGCAGTGGCCAAGTTAGCAAAATTGGAAAGTTAGTACCAAAAATCAGCCAACCATAAAGGAAGCTTTTGTCAAAACTAGTAGCTATGAAGGAAACAAACCATTTACAATCACTGAAGATCAAAGAAAGCTTCTGATTTTCTAGTTTCAATGTGGCTACTGCATACTTGTGTTCCTTACATTTTCAAAAGCGATCCGATCTCTCCAGATTCAACCCCTACCTATATCAACCACGTTTTGGGAGAATAGAAATCTTACGTCATAAAGGCAAAAAACATGTGGGACTCATATATTAAAAAAAATAATGTGTGGGACAACATTAGTACGAAAATTTAAGGATATATAGAAAATTTTCAATTCTCATATTATATAAGAATTATAAAACCCATATTATATTAGGGCTTTATTAATTTTCTTCTAAAAGAGATAAGACTTTTTTCCTGCAAATTTATAAAAGATGTGGATCCATTCAAAAAAATTTCTTTTTCTTCTTTTAGTGGGACTCATTGCTGATTTGTGTCTACCGTTGGAGATAAAAAATTTCCTGTGAAAAGAGACTAATAAAGCACATTATATTAATATATTATAGGGTTTAATATTTTTGGTATTTTAGGAAATAAATTTGTCTCCTATACACACATAAAAATATGTGTGATCTATATTTTTTTTTCTCTTCTCTTCACATGAGCTCCATACACTTTTATATGTATATAAATTTTTTTTTCTCTCTAACAACATAAGAAACATTAACCCCTATATTATTTTAGAAAAAATTATTTTTTATGTTGAATGAGACAATTTCATCTCACAACACAAAATGAATAGAACTCACTTTTTTTTCTCTCTCTCTCTTCTCTTTAGTAAGTTCTTACTTTTTTGTATATTGCTTTATGAGAAATATATTCCCCGTTCATGTGAAAAGCTTCTGTCATTGATATACAGTTGCAATTATATAGAAGTTTGTTTTAATAAAAAAGAGAGAATAATCATTTCAATTGCGTTGAATTCTATATGAAGGGAAAAAAAATTTGACACGACATGTTAAAACAAGACATAATTCTGCAAAAACTAATCATTTCAAAGGATCCATTTCAAAGACATAAAAAAAAGAGAATAATCATTTCATTCCTGCCCAAAAACTAATTCTGCAAACAACCAGCTCTCTAGATCCATTTCAAAGGAGTATGGAGCTAAGCGGCAGAAATCATGTCACATATTTTACATTGGCAGAACAGAGATTAATACACAAACAAAACAAAAAAATGTATGATATTGGCCAAGTGTCACCAGATCAAAAGTGTATAAGGCATAAAACAAAAAAAATCGACCTTCAAAGTGTATACATATCTTTAGAGAAGAATATTGTTTCAATTGTTAAGTACGGGGAAAAATAAGCATATATGTGGATAAGGTTTATTCCCAACAGAAAAAAATAATGGGGAAACTAAAAGTCCATATATTACAACTGTTCAACATCAACAACCAAAAAATTATCACTAAGAATTGCTCCTAAGTACAGTGTAAAAACTATCACTCTATATTCTATACAAGCCAATTGATAGTAATGTTGCCGAGCCATGTGAACAATGGGACCTGAACAAAACCAATGAAGAGTAAGAGATAGTGGTGTCTGCTCGAGTCAGAACTCCTGGCCTCTGCAAAAAGGACTCTCTTCATTGTTTTCACCAAGAATATTGCCATGCATAAACAGGTCCATGGCATAAAAAAGTAGTATGAGTAGCCCGAAATTATTCTTCCAAAAACAGCCAAACATATGCCGGCGAAAGTATACCCGGCATATGCTATAATGTCCAGCAGGGGTGCTTCTCCACCGCCCAATGAAAGCAATGTCACCTTAAGCAGTGTGGCTTGCATAAACCAACCAAGCAATCCTTTGATGAATAACAAGTTCAAAGCTTCTGGACTAAACCTGGACATAAATACAGCATCATTAAGAAACCATGACAAAACTATAGGGAAAAATGGAGATAGAACAAACGAGCTATATGAACTAAACAAAATTCTGAGTGTAATTTGCCAAAAGCCAACGTTGAAAATTTCAAAACGGCAATCATGATGAAAATACAATTAGCAATCTCTATGACATCTTAAAGTTCAACACTTCTCTGGCTTCCGAAAAGGTTCTTACAGCTTTTCTGGTGGAAACAACATAAAAATAATTTTGGACTTAGAAATTAACCGAAACAACTTGTGCACTCAAGAGTCAAGACAACAAAAAAAAGGGGTGGAAACTACAGGAAATCACACTCTGACAATGCCAAAATTCCTTGCAACAAATGAAGTTGCCAATCTTAAACACTGCTAATAGAGTACCATGTGTTTTATTGCACCGGGATTGCACCAGGTAGGTGGCAATTTGCATTCTCCTACCCTCCCCACCACACCCATACCACACAAATCCTTTTCACATAATGATTTACAAACATTTCATCCAGAGCAAATAAAACTCACAGCACAGAATAGGGACATTAGAAGGAAAAAAACAGATTATCTATTCCTTTAAAATCATCCTAATCAAAAGACAATAGCATATAGTTAACAATGTGGTAACTCCCATCCATAACAATTCAAGAGTCCCTAATTACTACTACAAGTAGCATTACATAAGTCTTAAAGTCAGTCTTGAAAAGGTCAATCTCAACAACAGGTGTTTTAGCATGAGAAGGAAAATTTGTTCAGCTAAAATTTATGCCGAGTTCTAAACCTGCTGACAAAGAGCGGAACTCTAGGTTGCAAACAATACAAGTTAAAAATAGAAGGTATTACAAAAAAAATATATATATAAGGTAAGCTGTGCGTGTTTTGAGGGAAAAAAGAGGAATCCCTATTATGCAGTGCACTGACAATAAAACTTGCACTATAAAAAAGGCAAGAATTTTACACAATACATTTATGATATACAGATACACAAGGCACAAGTACAAACAGGGTAGTGAGGGGTAATATTGCTAACTACACATTTGAGAAAAATAAATAGAACGCATCGGTACTATACTATGGGATTAGGGTAGAGGAAGAAGATTACTTACTTTCCGTGAAGACCCAATGAGAGGCCAGCAAGAACGAGGTAGGTACCAAATGCCATTAATGGAATGTATAGGTCTGGTGCATTTATGTCATAAATTGGTGGTCTATAGGAGAGCCTACCCCCTACTGGTTCAGTAATTCTAGTCCAATGACCCTGAACCAGAAAAGATAAAAGATAAGGGCAGCAAGAAGATAAAATTAAGATAATCAAATGAAAATCCAAGGAGGGAAATGCAGAAAAGTGTGACATTACTGCTTACCCTGTGCAGGAATGGAAACAAAACCACCTTCAATTTGTTCTTAACATAATGGTCATTCACTTGAAAGTAGTATTGGGGATCAGAGAAATAGCGACTTATCTGTTATTCAATAAAGAAGATTAATTTAAAAATAAAAACCTTGAATTCACACATTCAGAGGATTATCTATAACTGAGGTAAGCAAAGATACCAAATTAAGGTCCATTAAGCTATTTAATGTCATTTTTCAGCTACGTTGGCTTAGCCCTCAAAAATCAGTGAAGCCTAAACTATTGATATATAATCATTATTGAAGAGAGCATAATGCCATATATGAATTAGATTTTAAAAGTAAATCTGGGAACATTTCAAAATTTCTTCAAAATATTAAATGTGAACTCCAGATAATAAAGTGCCAAGTAGTACATGAAAATAGTTTCTGAAAATCAATAGATATGTATTGCTGAGATGATATACCAACTGGTTAAAAAGGGGTTGGATTTGAAGAGGTTATGCCAGTTTTCCCAGCATGATCAGTTGTCGAGACACAATTTAAGCATAAGGAAGACAGGGAAAAAGAAAAACAATTTGAGCTTTGAAGTCCATATAAAACATAACAATGACTAAATACTCAAATTGGTCTTCTAAAGATACACGGTACATCAAGTTGGTCTTACAAATACTTTGGACATCAATTTAGACCTTCCTATTAAAATGAACATCAATTTAGTCACTCAATTGATCTTTGACGTCAATTTGGTCCCTAAATTAATGCTTACTTTACATTATGAAGGACGAATTCGATGTCCAAAATTTTTGGAGGACCAACTCGATGTCCCAACTCCCCCGTAAAGGACCAATTTGAGTATTTCCTTTAATAACAAATATAAAGAAACATTAAAAGGTATAATCTTACAAACCACATGGCAAATTATATATATATATATATATATATATATGGCAAAATGATTTCTACAGCTGCTGTACCTACAGCAAGCAAGGATACACGTCCGAATCCTGAGTTTTTTTTTTTTTTTTTTAAGAAGCCGTGGGGCCCACTTTTCTGTGTGGGCTGTAGATAACACTATCTACGGCTGCTGCAGAAATGTTAAGCCCTATATATATATATATATATATATATATATATATATATATATATATATATTGCTAGATTGCTACTTAATACTTACATTGCTTTGTACATATTCAGAGCTGGATCCAAATATTCTTCCTCCATATGCACCCAGTCCACCTCGAATGAGTCCTGAACCCGCAACATTAAATGCACTCCCAAAAGGATTAGGTTGCGAGCTTGTTGGGGGCTGCGGTGCCCCAGGTTGGGATCCAACGTTATTATACATTCTTACTGCCATGATAAAAAAAAGAAAAAAAAAAAAAAGCAATCAGAAACAACTTAGATGTGCAGAAAAATCAACACTAGGTTGGCATTCCATAAGGCATAGAAACCAACACTTCAACAAATCATTAACAAAAACAAAATGCTTCATCACATTATAAGCAACTAATGAATTCAGTGAAAGAGAATAACAATAAGAAGACCCCATTTTAACAATTTTCATATATCAATGAATTGAACAGGTGCTACGCTATCAGCAACACAAATAAACACCAAAATAAACGTAGATTCAAGATCCATCAAAAAAACGAAAAAAAAATGAAAATTCGAAGTTGCATGCAAATCTGAAAACAACCCAATAAGGAACAGAGAGAAAAGTTGCAAGCTTTAAAGCCATAGAGAGAGAGAGAGAGAGCAGAATCGTTTATGGGGTAGAAAGAGAAAGGAACAGAATTTGAATAGATATTAATAGGAAAAAGTGGGATTCAAATCTGCGGAGAGATCTGAAGAGGAAGAACGAACCTCAAAGAGAAGAATCACGGTGGTGTAAACAACAACAATAAGAAGAAGAAGAAGATGAAGAACTGTGTCTCGGAGAAGGAACTGAGATCTGAGAACTGAGAAGAAGCCTCCCGCACAAGCAAAAACGGTATTTGGAAAGCTCTTGCCTTTTTCTTTTTCTTTTTCTTTTTTTTTATATTATCATTTTGTGTTATTTTAGTTGGAATATGAGTTTCAATAATATTTGAATTTTTATTTATGAGTTTTAATTTTTGTAAGGATTGATATCTCAATAAATTAAAATTACAAAAATTAATATTTATAAAATACTAACATTTTGATAAGTAAAAATTATAAACAAAAATTAAAGTAACTAAAAAAATATGAGAATTGTTATAAAATAAAAAATAAAAAATATGAGAATTTAAATGATAAAAATATGGTGACTGATATTTAAAAAATGAGATAAGATAGGATATTATGTCTATTTTTTTCACGTCTATTCATTTCTAATAGACCATAATCTTAACCGACATTTGTCCTTTCTCTCTATTCTTAAGATCATGATCTAATTGTGTTGAAAAAGAATATGTAAAATATATATGAAAGAAGATAGACATAATACCATATCTCAAAAAAATATACATAAATAGAAACCAAAATCTACGTAGGTAGAAATTATCAAAAATAAATCTTATTGTGGTGAGGAGTTTGAATAAGTTGTATTAGGTTACGTGTTTAATTTTTAATTTTATAAAAAAAAAACTTATGGAAGCCTTAAAAAAATTAATTTAGTTATTAATTACATCTTTTATTTTATCTTAGACCTGTCTATGCGTTTTATTATGAAAATAACCCTAAATTATTGCAATTTGGAAATCTTACGAAGAAAATTTAAACTTTGGTCTTTCCTTTAGGTAAAAAAATTTAAATATTACTTTTTTTAATAAATAATTATGCAAATATAGTCGTTTTGAAATTATTTACACAGGTATAGCAGTCAAATACACCTACATGTGATCCAGTGAAGAGTGACACGCTTATGTAGGGTGTGACTTAAGAGAGACACGTCTACATAGGGCGTGACCAGGAGAGAGACACGCCCAACGGGCGTGACCCAGTGAAGAGAGAGAGACGCTCACATGAAGCGTGACCTAAGAGAGAGACCGCTCACATGGGACATGACCAGAAAAGAGACACGCCCAAGAGGGGCTTAACCTCCCTGGTCGAAATTTCAATGTTCTGTGTTATTCAATTATTTGGCTTTGCACTATATTTTGTTCAGTTTTTGGTTCTGACACTCGGATCCTTGTGTGAAATAATCCTTCAGTGGTTGGACTATTGAGAGGGAAAGTTTCAATTAAAGTTCATCATTTTCTACTGATTCATGAAACTTGATCCTTGTGGGAAATATTCCTTACGCGTTTGGACTGTTGGGAGAAAGTTTTGATTTTTTCTTATTAAAGGTTTATCTTTTTTCTACTGATTCATAAAAAGTTTGGATTTTTTAATAAAAAAAAAAAGATAAGATAAACACAAGGAACTGCGAAAGATTACCCTTCTATAAAGCTTTAGCATTTTTGGTTATTAGTATTGAGTAAGTATTTGTCAGTTTCTCTGTATTGTTTCGTGTTCTTCAGCTTTCTTGTTTGAAACTCTGAATTTCTACTTCCTTGGCTTATTGCCTACCCCTTTTTTGTTTGGGTGTTGGAGACGGAAATACTGCTGACTTGACTGTGTTCCTTCTCCCTTCATGCAACTTACAAATTTGGAAACTTATAAAGAGCAGTTATTGCCCTTTAGTCCCAAACTTTTGGGTTTTATAAATTGAAAGCTAAAGGTGTGAAATTTCGACGAGGGAAGTTACGTCTTTGTTGGGCGTGTCTCTCTCCTGGTCATGTCTCATGTAAACGTGTTTTTCTTTTAGGTCACGTCCCACATGGGTATGTCTCATTTTGTTAGGTCACGTCCCATGTAGACATATTTGATTGTTATACTTGTGTAAATAATTTTAAAACGATTACGTTTACGTAATTATTTATTAAAAAAACAATATTTAAATTTTTTTTGCCCTTTCCTTTAAGTACCTAACTTGTTTATTACCGCATTTAACCCTTACTAGTGAATTACACCTAATGTTAATTATGATAAATCTTAAGCTAAATTGTTTTGTTAAATTATGGGGTGTCACAGTAGAATGACCCTTCTTTATTTTTATTTTTTTTACAATCACATCGTTACATCAACAACAGTATTGTACGTCACTAGTTAACAAAATAACTTGAAGGGGCGTTTGGTTGAGGAAATTTTTTTGGAATAGTAGGAAAATATAATAGATAGAGAAATAATTGGAAAGATAGATAAAGTGAGATAGATAAAAAAATGTAAAAAAAAGTTGTTTGGTGGAGAAAAATTTTACTGGGAAAATTATGTAACTTTATGAAATCAACAGTGCATTAAAAGCCAGATAACCGGTTTTTCAAAAAATCTCACCTTCAAATTGGGTTTCTAAACAGTGCGGATATCTATGTTTCTCATAAATCCAGACAAATTGGATATATGAGTTTTTGGTGAAAAACGTTGAAACAAACATGATGTTTCTAAAAGCCATACTTGAGAAAGATAGATATCCGCTAAAAAACTCCCAATCAAACACCACCGAATAGAGAATTGAATTAAGAATATGTAATTAATAAGTTGATGAATCAAAATGAATTAGTTAAAAAAAAAACAAGATCTTAAATTGATTCAAAATGAAATTGTAAGAATTACAAACTTAATTAAACATTCTAAGATAAGGCTAGTTTAAGATTTAGAAATCACCATATGCATATTTTGCGTTGTCCTTGACGGAATGAAGCTACCATGATATCATCTTTCCCTCAATGTGAGTTGAAAGTCAGGTCAAGATGCCTATAGGTTGCCATATAGTATTATAGGAAAATATTTGGTGAACATACTTTAAGAGCACATATCTTACATATGGAAATTATCATCATTGATACTGATTAATAAAAGGGATATAAGAGGGATGGAGAAATGAACAGTGATGATTGATTTTTGTGATGTATATGAGAAAAAAAAATAGTCTTTTTAAGTGAATAGGATTTATATTGATATTTTTAACATACTCACTCACTTAGAGTTATTGGACTTGAAATATGAATAATATGTCCTAAAAGCTTTGACATCACGTAATATAATTATTTCAACCCAATCAACACATTAATGATTTTATATTAATATAATGGAAAATACAACAATAATGTTATAGGATAAAAGAAAAGTTTCTAGCCGAGACAATAATAAATAGAGAGAAAGTGGATTGAGGAGAAAGTAAAATTAACTGATGGACCCTACCAATTTATTATCTCTGTAAAAAATTTGTTTTTTAATCGCGTAACATTATACATATAAAGCCCTAATATAATATTACCCAATATTATAAGGGTTAATGATTTATATATTGTACTTCTTTTTCTTTTTTTGGAAATAATATATATTGTAATTCTTGTTATATTAAAGTTCAGAAAATGTATCATCAATATATTAGTCAGCTAATAAGTTTGGGGGATATTGGGTGGTTGGGCTCTATGGACCTCGTTCAAAGATTATTTCAACTTTTAAAAATCCAAACCCTCAAGTAAAATTGATTACTAGATGTTTAAAAGCTTGGGTACTCATAGGTTTGGCTTAAATAAATTAAATTTGTGTAAAAAAAAAATAGATTTGACTTAGTCTGACCTGTTAATCTGTGCAGGCCTCAAATTATAAAAATAAAGCTTTTCTGCAAATATGTAAAAGTAAAGCTGGATAAAAAAATTACCTTCACCCCTATTCTTGTTCATCGGAACTCAATGGGGAGTGATTTATATATTATTTCTTATAACTTTAGAAAACGCTATCACAGGCTAGAGTAGTTTCATAGATTCCAGATAATTACACAATACAGGAGGTTGTATGATAAATATCAGCTGACATAGGATTCTTGTATATAATTCTTCCTAAATCCTGGTATTATTAAAGTGGGCGGAAAAGCTGATTTGGAAAGAAGATAAGAAACATCAGTAGTCGTCACAGTCCACTAATTTCTTGAAGCATCACTAAATAGAGTGGACTACTTTTTCTTTTTGGTAATACGTGTGGTGCTACTTTCACTATATATATTATAAGAGTATAAGGCCTCAACTGAATAATTGAAAACAACTTATTGAGTTCATATCTGACTAATAATTCTCAAGCATTTTAGTTTCAAATGTATACACAGGCATTTATGCAATATTGTGGTGTCAATAGTGGGAACACTTACCAAAATGTCACATTTTTTCAAAAAATTTATCTAAATATCACGCGAATAGTATTTTTTACCAGACTGTCACGTGTCATAATTCGTTACCACTGATAGCGAATTTCGTGGCCAATAATTTTGTGACACGTGGTCATATTGCAGACCAAATACGCTACCAGTAGTAACGAATTATGACACGTCAACTTTTTCCTGCGAAAGTATGCCACGTGTTAAAAAATCATCCGCGAACATAATTTGCTACACAGTGTAGCGAATTACGTCCTGTTTGACACGTGTTATTCTTGCTGGATGTGCTTTCTGACGTGGCATAATTCGCTACACAGTGTAACGAAACTTGCAAATAATTCGTTACACTGTGTAGCGAATTATCCCACGTGGCATTCTGGGAAAGTTACTGTTGGCGTGACAGTCTCGTAATTTTTTTGGCTAGGCGTGGCAAAATGATCTCCGTTCCTCAGTAGTGTGGAAATAACATTTTTTTAGCATTATTTAATAGATTTAATTTATGTAATTATGAACATTATCAAACTTATAATATCAAGATAGTATTAGATGACAATGCAAAAAGCCAATCTGTTTATTTTTGCGTAGATAGCAGAAAATAGCACAACAAAAAAGAAAGTGGACAATAAATGAAAGTAAAGCTGCGTTATCTTTCCGCTTTAATAAATTATCTTTAATATTTACCAATTAAATCGTTTAGTACCCCTATTATTATGAAAGTAAAGTAGTCCAATTTGTTTCAACCTTTCTGGTATATGAAAAAATGCATGCCCTCCAATTAATAATTGAGACGTTATCCGTTCTTTTACTTTAATCTTTCTCATTTCCATTTATCTTCACTTAGAAGTAACTGAAACTGATAAATCCCCCATTGGTTTCAGTTTGAGTTGTGGCTCTTAGACACACACACACACACTGACACACACACATAAAAAGATGTATGTAACTAGGCCTTTGTCTATGTACAGAAGATCACCAAGTACTCTTGAAATACCAACACCAGATGCTCCATATTCAGGTTATTTAGTCATCACAGATGAAGAAGCAGAAGCAGAAGACACGTGTTGTTGGCGTTTATGTAGGCGTAAGAAAGTTAAGAAACTACCTTTCCCTCAAGACAAATTCTTCTCAATAACTCATGCATCAGAGTATCAACAAACTTCAGACACCAAGGTTTGGTTTCTCCCTGTGCCTGATCAGCCTCTCTCTTCCAATCGCTACTATGTCATCAGAGCAAAAGGCAGAAACAAAGGGTATGTGCTTATAGGGTTCTTTCTAAATCTTTTGTGCTAACCATTTTTGCTATTATTATCTTATCTAACTAGTTATGTTTTAGATACAATATAAATATGTTCGAGATATAATAAAGTTATTGATCTACCTTCATCCAATTCTTACTTTTTGGCGGAATTGATTCGTGACACATTATCAAATCAAATGGTCTAAAGTTTGATACTCATTGCCTCCATTAAACTAATAAAAAATCGAATGCATTATTCACCCCTCAAGTCCAAATAGCCCTTGTGTTTAGAGATAATAATAAAACCATTCATAAGGGTCAAATAGTAAAGTTGGTTGTGGCTTTTGACATTATGTATAAGCTATGCAATATTCACATTTCAAACTCAAAACGAACCCTGTGTTTAGAGATAATAATAAATCCATGCATC
Source organism: Gastrolobium bilobum (assembly GCF_033153095.1). Classification (NCBI taxonomy): domain Eukaryota; kingdom Viridiplantae; phylum Streptophyta; class Magnoliopsida; order Fabales; family Fabaceae; genus Gastrolobium; species Gastrolobium bilobum. The sequence continues at coordinate 138,818 of NW_026896229.1, read as the reverse complement.
TTGGGGTGCAGAGTTAGTTACAAAACTTTTCTTAATCACTTGTGATTTGACTATATATGAATTCAACTAGTCCCATTTGAACTTTTTAGATTATATGTCAAACTCAAATGCAACCACAACATTTGTTTGTGTACAATTTTTTTATGAGGAAAGTTTGTGCAAGTAAAATTTATCATCTTACAATGTCAGATAGCATGTGCTCTAATATGTATTTAATAGTCACAATGTTGGAATTGTTCTGATTTTGTAGGAAAGCATGCAAATGCTCAAGAGAAGGGGATATTATCAATTGCTGCTTCAGTGACATCTTGAATGACAAAAAGCCAAAGCCTTTCAGTCTAAAAGACTTGTACCAAATTTTCAAGATTCATAGCCACCAGAGTGGTGGATTTTTTGCTAAGTCAATTGCTCCTGATGGCATTCCTCCAACATTCCTAAGAAAAAAAGGATGGAGAGTTAGAATATCAGGCTCATATAGATCTTGCAGACTAAGTGAAGCTCTTGGTGTTGATGCTCCTCTTAGAGAACAGTTACCAGATTTTAATTTCCCTATCTCTAGAAAACGTTCACCTCCTGTGATTGTAGGAAAATGGTATTGTCCATTTATATTTGTAAGGGAAGGAACTAGACTTAAACACCAAATGAAGAAGTCCATGTTTTATAGCATGACACTTGAGCAAAAGTGGGAAGAGATTTACTCTTGTGGCAGTGATGAAAGTGAAGGGGATGTAGTGGTTGTGAATGTAAATGTGGAAAGAGAGGTGGTTTTGGTCTCAGGCATGGAAGCCACAAAGAATGGAAGAGTTGATTCTAATGGTTTCTTTTGGTTCAGAGCATATAATCCATATAATAAGAGAAGGGTTAATGTGGGCTTAAGTTCAGCAATTATTGAGCATATGAAATGGGTGCAAGAGGAAGGAGGAAGGACTCATGGTCATGGAAGAGAAAGGGTTGTAAGAGTAAGAGAAGAGGTAAGAAGCCAGGGTGAATGGCAGAGGTTTGGTTTTTATGTGTTAGTGGAGAGTTTCTGTTTGAGGACACTTGAAGGGAAATTATTGCTCAGATATGACTTTAGGCACACTCACAAGGTTAAATGCAAATGGGAGTAAGGACTATGCATTAATTACAGAAAAGTTTTTGGTGCTATTGTGTTCCTGCTCTACTCAAAGTGAATTAGTTGATTAATTGATAAATCTTTGAAGAAACCCAAAACTTCCCCATGCTTAAATTGTTTTTGTTTGTAGAGGAATTTATATGCTCACTTAAGATTTAGGACTATGCATGCATGTCTTGTGACCATTTATAAATTAGTGATAGTTGAGCACACTAGAAATTATCTTGGCCAAAAAAAAAAATCCTTTAACTTTATTCTGTGTATAATTTATCTCCTGAAATTTAATTATTGTAATTTATTCCAAAAATTTAGTATTGTTAAACCCAGTGTTGGTCAGTTTAACCAATGGCTTAGTTAAATAGCCAAGTAATTAGTTTGAATTGTTTTATGAAAATATTAGTTAAAAATACACAACTTAGTTTAAGTAGAAAAGATGATCTTACACTAAACATGTCAACCAAATGGAAAGAATTTTGGATAACTTAGTCCTGTTTAACTGTGTTATGTTTTTTTTTGTTTCCTAAAACTATTTTGTTTAATATTAAATAAAGTCTTTAATATTTCTATAGTGAATGTACTTATCTACATTCGTTCCCAAAACAATGTCATTTTGGGTTGAAAAATTAAAAAATTGTTATCAAAAAAAAAAAAATTTAAAAAATTATAATAAAAAAGACTATTATAATCCTGAAATAAATTATAATTACAAAAATACCTTAATTTCCGTCTTAAAATGACGTCGTTTTGAGCTCAATATAGATAAGTTATCTATAGAAAAAATAAATCCTTAAATGAAATGAGTGTGTTTTTTAATTTTTTGAAAGTTAAAAGTCAAATAACAAATTTTTTTTTTTTGGGAAACAGTCAAATAATAATTCTATCTTTGATTCTAAAAACTAAAAAGTTATATAATTTTTAAAATTATTTTTACAAAACAGATATTATTATAAGGATAGGTTATTGTTTCTGCCTACCTTAATTTACCTACCTCTCTCAATACCGTTAGATTATAATCTCATCTAATGGTAAAGATTTGTGAGATAAAATAAACTCTTTTATCTTCTTCTTTTTCTCCTTCCTCCCACTCCCTCTCTCTCTCCTCCCCTTTCTCTCTAGTATTGTAGAACTCACTCGACAGAGAATCAATACATAGGATCAAAAGGAAAATTTGCAAATGATTATAATAGTTTCTAATAAAAGATAATTTGTGGACGGCTAATTTGCAGTTTGCAGTTTGCAGTGATGTGTTTGGTAAACAAGTCTCATTATGTTCAATATATAATTAAATTCTCCATATATCGTGTATTATGCATTCATATTATTAAGGATCAGTTAGAATAAGAAAACTAGAAAACAATTGGTATGTGTTTCTCTATTTTCTGTCTTGGTGGTAAATAGAGAAAAAAGGGGAGGAGAGAGAAACGGTACAAGAGAGTGAGAAAAAAAGAAATAAAATGATTTATTTTATCCTGCAAATCTCCTCTGTTGGAAGAGATTATAATCTAATACTGTTAGGAGGGATAGCCAAAGATAGGCAGAATAACTTATCTCTATATTTTTTAAACAAGTATTAGCACAAGAAAGGCAATAGTTACGCTAGAGCTATAAAAAAAGGGTTGGTTATACAAAATCAGTTTACGCTTATTACAAATTATTGTTATTTACTATTAATTTAATTTTAATCTAATAATAAAGAAAATAATTATAAGAGGTTATAAAAAAATTGTAAGTATAATCTCTATCTTTATTTAATAAGTTTAAAATTTAATAATTAACTAAAATTAGTATCTAAGTTAATAACAAAATGTATGTATTCTTAAAATTTATAATATATATATATTATAATGTTTCTAAAAAATTACATATTTTATTAGGTCATATATGAATTATTTTAATTTTAATATTTCAAAAGTTTAATGATTAAAACTAATATAAATCAATAAGGGTTTTTATATATTTTAAATTCAATAATTAATTTTTAATAATATATAATGTTATTAATTACTTTTTCAGGTAGTTTTTTAAATTCAATAATTATTTATAATGCAAATTGTAAAATTCATTAATTACTTTTAACAATAATTGGTCAATTGCAACTTCAAGATAGCTTTATCTCTAGTGTTATGAAGGTGTCCGAATCCTAAGACTATTACTTTGTAGAAAGGGTGGGCAAAAGAATAAAAAAATTGAATTTAACTGTGAACCGGATCAAATTGCTATTAAAATATGTGGTTTTTGAAAATCAATTCATAAACCGAACTGATTTTAAAAAGTCAGTTCAAGAATCAAACCAGTTTTTAAAAACCAGTTCAAGAACCAAATCATTTTTGAACCGAACCAAATTGATTTCAAACTGAACCGAACCAAACCGTTTTATCTCTTTATTACTTTAATTTCTTTTCTTTTCTTTTCAGAAATGGTTCGACCCGAACTATTTTCATACCAAATTGAACCGGTTTCCAATCGATCTGAACTGAACTATTTTCAATCGAATCCGAACCGAACCGTTTAAACCATTTCGGTTCATTTCTTCAAAAAATTAAATCAATTCGACTCATGCACATCACTACTTTGTAGTATACATACATATTGAAATTGGATAATTTTACGTAAATTATAATTTCAATCTTAATTGTTAATTTAATTTATATTTAATGACCTTAATTTAATAGATATGTGAATTAATAGATGTAAATAAATTAATAATTAAAATTTAGTATAAACTTTTTTGTTTATATATTAGTGTAAGTTTATGCTGCCACTGAGAAAAAAAAATGAATCCAACCAATTTGACGAGTGATATATATATATATATATATATATATATATATATATATATATATATATATATATATATATATATATAGGGGAAAGTACTTCTTATGTGACTGCAGAAGGGAAAAAGTGCAGCAACACTTACTTTTATCAGGATACGCGTCTGAATCCTGGTTTTTTTTTTTCTTGATAGAATCCGCACGTGTATCCTAGTGTTAAAAATTTGCTGCAACTTTTCTCATCAGCAGTCACATGAGAAGCGACGGACCCATATATATATATATATATATATATATATATATATATATATATATATATATATATATATATATATAGAGATGAAATGCCATGTTATATGATATAACAACATTTTTTTACGCACACAATTGAGAAGAGAGATATGCAATTATTCTTATTCTGGTATAAAAATAACAAGTTTTATACTGAAAATTAACGGTTAAGATTTGGTGTAAAATTTATTATTATTACATCGGTGTGAGTTGATCTTCTTCTCTCTCTCTCTATCTATCTATCTAGGGGTGTGCAAAATAACCAAAAAACTGAACTGAACCATGAACCGAACCGCCCCTTAAAATAACCAGTTTTTAAAAACCAGTTCATGAACCGAACCGGTTTTTAAAGAACTAGTTCATGAACCGAACCGGTTTTTAGAACCAGTTTAAGAACCGAACCATTTTGAAACGAACCGAACTGTTTTCAAACCGAACCAAATTGATTTTTATAACTTTATTTTTTAAAATTTTAATTTTTTTTATTTTCAAAAGAGGGTCGACCCGAACCGGTTCCGTACCTAACCGTTTTCCACCGAACCGAACCACTTCCGAACCGAATCACTTTCGAACCGAACCATTTAAACCAATTCGGTTCGATTTTTCAAAAAAAACCGGTTCAATTGGACCCATGCACATCCCTATATTTATATATCTATCTATCTATATATATAGAGAGAGAGGTAAATGATTTCTTCAATCAATGGAGATAAGTTATCTCTAGTGAGCCCAAAATGACGTCGTTTTGGGACAAAAATCAAGGTGTTTTTTTAATTTTAATATAATGCAGGATTATATTAGTCTTTATCATTATAATATTTTAATCTTATAATCCCTAAACGACGTCGTTTTGAGCTTACTGGAGATAATTTTATCTCCAGTGACTGGAGAAATACTTTTCCATATATATATATATATATATAAGATTTATTGGGTATATTAATTAATTAACATAACTCAATAAATTTTAACCGTAAATATACTGAAATCAGCGAGTAAAATTTGGTATAAGATCTATTATTCTTACATTAATATAAATTAATCTTATCCTCTATATATATATAGCAACTATTCTCATGTTGCAGGATATGCGCCGAGCTTTTTACAAACTCAACTTTGCGTGAAATCCACAAATGAAAGGATTTTTTTATTTACCGTTAAAGGAGACATGCATTTTCCATATGTATAAGTTGTTGGAATGTATAAATATATCTTATGGATTATAAATAAGAAGTAAGTTGAGGAAGAAAAGAAAAAAGGGAAGTTGAAGGGGTGTGTGCATGGTAGTTTAAATTCCGATTTAAATATGCACTTTTACGATTTTACAATTTTTTTTAATCAAAATGACATACATTTTCCATATGTATAAGTTGTTGGAATATATAATAATATCCTATGGGTTATAAATAAGAAGTGGGTTGAGGAAGAAAAGAAAATAGGGAAGTTGGAGGAGTGTGTGCATGGTAGTTAAAATTCCGATTTAAATATGCACTTTTACGATTTTACAATTTTTTTTAATCAAAATGATTTCATCAAAATTCCAAACGCTTTTACGTTTTTATGATTTTTTTACGATTCTTTTACGTTACAATTTTACGTTTTACAATTTTGTATCCTCCTTCCTATTTTAGGTAAAATTTCGATTTTAACTACCATGGGTGTGTGGATCTAAGGAGTTTCTCACTGAACAACTAATAAGAGGTAAGAGGGTATATAAGCTCTCACCTCACACTCATAAATTGTCCCTTGGGCCACTACACTTTTTTGGAGGGGAGAGGAGCTAGGTGGCCTTTGGTCCACCACACACTCGTGCTGTTGTCGCCGTCCGCCCGTCCGTCCGGCTCAGCTCGGAGAAGATCAGTTCGATTCTTTTCGTCGATACTTTACATTTTGAACCGTATCGGTTCTTACTTTTCAGTTTGAACTGACGCGTTCATTCAATATTGAACCGAACCAGTCACTGGTTATGCCCGTTCACAGCCGTTAGTCACGACGATTCATCGTGACCAGTCAGTGTCTATATATAGACCCTGACCCCTTTAGAAATTTCATCTGATTTTCTGCAATGTTACTCTGCCGGATTTTTTCCTTAATCTGGTTTTGCATTCTCTTTACTCTGCAGCTTTGGAGACACTTTCTGTGAGTTCGGATTACTTCCACCATTCTCCATACTTCATTCATTCTTCTTCTGTATTATTGATATACTGTAAGTTTGTTCTTTGTTCTTACTATATCACTGTGTTCATGATTTATAATTTCATATGTCTTCTACACGGGTTCAAACCTCTTAGAGATTATTAATATCACCCACTGTCTATTAAACAACATAAGTATGGATTTGGATTCTCTTATGAAAAAATAGTCACATTGTCATGTTATTTAATCATGATCACTTATTTAACAATTATATATTTTTATCTCTCTTATCCCATTATCAATAAATGATGGAGAATGTTATATTTACAAACTTTTTATTTACAAACTAATATTACTGATCAGACTTAATATAATTTATAAATTTATAAAAAAAATTATCAATATAACCCTAATCATAAATAATTATAGGGGTTTGCATTTGTCATTTTTAAGATGACACAACAAACTTTTCTACACACAATATTTTGTGAGGCCCACACTTTTTGAAGAAAAAAAAAATTACGGCATGCAAAACGAATCTCTATAACATTACACAATCACTTTTTTTACAACATAACGGGACAGTGGGCAAAGTGCCACTGTTGGCAAAAAAAAACACCAAAATGCCACGTGGCATATTTCGCTACACTGTGTAGCGAAATATACCACGTCAGAACCAAAAATGTCACGTGTCAGACTGTGAGAATTTGAGAATTTTGCTACACAGTGTAGCGATATTCTCCCTGTCTGACACGTGGCATTTTTGGTTCTGTGCATTCTGACGCGGCATATTTCGCTACACAGTGTAGCGAAATATGCCACGTGGCATTTTGGCAAAATTTACTGTTAACGTAGCATTTTGGTATTTTTTTTTTTTCAAAAATAACACTTTAACCACTATTCCGAACATAACTCTTATAAAACTCATAATTATAATCAAATAACAATACAACACAATCACTTTTTCATAATACAAATTCATATAAGTATCAGTTTTTAGTCAAGGGAGCATTGAATGATTTTATCTTCCCAAGAACTCAGATATTTACGTTGATGTCCAAACGAGCGAGGAGCATCGACCTAATACTCTATATTGAGGTGAGCAAGTACAACTCTTGCTTATTTTAAAGTGAATACTGCCTCTAGCTTTCATGGTGAATATGGTAGTTGATGCTTGTTGGAGCCTTGGAGGACAACACCATAATGGTCCATGTTCGAATGCTGGTATAGTCCAAAAAAAAAATTTGAATAATGCCAAGTGCGCTTCACAAATGCATAAAAAAGTTAAGTGAAATAATTAATAAGTGGATGATAAGAGTTGTACAAATATAAAATAACAACAACGTTAATGTCTGCAAATAAAATTATTTTTAAAAAATATCTTTTGTTATATTTATACCTTATTTCTTTTATAAATATTAAATTTCACTACTCTAATAATTGTTTTAAAAGTTTTTATAAAATATATAGTCTAGTTAATGAAATTTCATAAAATTATAAAATTGAAATTTAATTTAATTTACGTTATTTTTTGTAAATAAATTTAAAATATAAGTTTAAGGTAAATTTTACTTTTTATAATTTTTGTTCACTTGAGTTTTGACACTTATAAGCTTGAGTATAGGTCTTTATAATTTTATATCCTTAATTTAAAGTTTCGATCTAAACCAAAACTTTAATAAATTAAATTATAAAAAACATTATTCCTAAAAAATAATCCTTTACTTTTATGAATAAAAATTACAGGTAGTTAAAATTGAAATAAATATTAAAAATTAAGATAAATACAATGAATGAAATCTAAATAATTGAAAAATACAAATGTACGGATCAAAATTTAAAAACTAAAAAATTTAAATATTATAATTTAAATATTAAATTATAAAATTAATGTCATTTTCCAATATTTTACGTAACTAATACAATTAATTTAAGCGTAATTTACCAAAACTTGTCAGGTGACACTAAGGGTGGTCAACTGCTCCATTGCACGGACACGCGATATTTTTTAAAAAATACGTGTCGGACATCGACACCAGTGGCGGAGCCACTTGAAAGGTAGGCACCACCTAATTTTTTAAAATGGTATAGATTTTCTTAAAAAAAAATTTGATACAGCCTTTATATTAGTTGGATCTTTAAAAACAATATAACTTTGGCACCATCTAATTCTATTGGCTGGATCTTTTCGCACTACCTAGCTTTTTTCTCTGGCTCCGCCACATTCGACACACTCCAACACGTTTCGACACGCATCCGACACGTGGTCAATGTTTTATGACAGGTGGTCAATGTTTTAGGACACGTGATCAATGCTCCGACACATTTTTTAGAGACGCGGTCAACTTTTTCCATCACGCAATCAACGCTCGGACATGCATCCAATATTTTTTTTTAAAGCTTAATTTTATTTTATTAACTAAACATAAAAAAATAATTTAAAAATCAATTTTTTTCTATTATGAAATTTGACATGAAAAATTAACAAGGCAAAAATTATTTTGATTTATATTTATATTATAAAATTTAGATATTTGATTGGTTATATGACTTATTATGGGTTGTTATATGTATTAAATATAAATTATATTATATATATTAAAAATATTATTTAATATCAAAATATGTCTCAACGTATCGAAATATGACATTTTTTAAAATTAACATATCAGCATGTCGTGTCGTGTCTCGTGTCAGTATCGGTGCAACATAGATTACCTATGTAATTTAGACTCGATTTAGTGTTAAGTGGCAAACTCAGAGAGTTGAGTCCTAGATGTACATTAATTTGGGCGTAACTTATCTTGAAATATTTAAATTACAATTTTTAAACTTTTTTCCCAAAATTTAAATAATTGAACATATAGCTACTGACAGAAAAAAAAGAATTAAAAATTCTATTCATCTTACCTAAAAAAAGAGAAACATTACATAAGCTAAAAAAAAGTCAAAGCCAGGGCTTCCCAACTAGTTTTTTGTTTTTAGTACAAACTACAAAGGAGTATTCATAGTCTGCATTTTCGTGGAAGGTACAAACTCTGCAACTCTTTCGGAATAGCTTTCCATGTTTTGAAGATCCAAACAGAAGACAAAAATGATTACTCATTGTATTTTCTCTGTTAATCCACTTCTGACTTCACCCTGCTTCCACTTTAAAGGTACTTTCCCTTAAATGACCATTTTTCCTTGTTCTTTTTTTATGTCTCATTATTAGCTGTTTTAATTAAATCAGTGCTAGAAACAGATGAAAAAGGGTATGTATAATTATATTCCCAAATATATATCTATGAAAAATTTTCATGAAGGGCAAAGACAAAGGGTTGAACCTCCTAAGCATGATTCTAAAAGTGGTTTAAATCATATGGTATCAGGGTGAATTATTATAACTCTAGAGCTGGTTTGAGTTATACACATTTCTTGGTTTTAATTAATTTACTTAGGCAAATCTTTTATCAATTCATTGCCTTTTTCATATAAAATGAGTTAATTGTTAAGTTGTATAACCAAATTGGTTTTGTGATTTTGTTTTTATATCTCATTGCTGATTTTACTTTCCTCAATTTAGTAGTATAGCTTGGTTATCACATTTTCTTGTTGGTTAACTTCAGTTGAAAAGCAATGGACTCAGGGATTTGCCTTGAATGTAAAGCCTATGCATGTGAGGCTTTCAAATGCCTGCACAGTGAGAGCAACTTTGGATGCGAGTAAATCAATTGAAATTCCCCACCAATGGTACAATATAATTGCAGATCTTCCAGTTAAACCACCTCCACCATTGCATCCTAAGACTTATGAACCAATCAAAGCAGAAGATTTGTCACCTCTTTTTCCTGATGAGTTAATTAAACAGGAAGTCACCAGTGACAGATTCATAAACATACCACATGAAGTTCTTGATGTCTACAGCCTTTGGCGCCCAACCCCTCTCATTAGGTTTGATTATCTACCGTTAAGTTATTTTATACGGGTATAAGTTACACTTTTGATCTTTGTAGTTGATCTCACTTATATCTAATGGCTCGAATTTATTAGTTATGTGAGCCGTTAGATACAAGTGGACTGATGGCTAAGATTGAGTATAAGACTACCGATGAAAGTTGATCCTCTCCCTATATATGTATATTTTCATATTTTTTGTCAGTTTGAACTGTAATTAGAAGATTCTTATATATCTCTGGTGAATTTAGAGCCAAGAGACTGGAAAAACTTCTTGACACACCTGCCAGAATTTACTACAAGTATGAAGGTGTAAGCCCAGCTGGATCACACAAACCTAACTCTGCTGTTCCACAAGCCTGGTATAATGTACAAGAAGGTGTCAAGAATGTTGTGACAGAAACTGGTGCTGGACAGTGGGGAAGTGCATTAGCCTTTGCATGCAGCATATTTGGCCTTGGTTGTGAGGTAGTGGACTATGAAGATTAAATTCATGAAGAATTTACCCAATTGACCTAATGGATTTGCTCATTGCTCAATCAAAGATGTCTTGAATTTTACTAACTTCTTGCTATTATTCTTACATTTAACTATGTGTCTAAACTAAGAAGTTATAATGCATGTCTGTTTACAGCTAATTAGAAAAAATTTAGTTGAAATTCCATCCAAGTAATTTTGTGTTCTGAAATAAGTCATCAAGTGATTGATCAATTCAAGACAATAATTAGAATTGTGCATATGATTTTATTCTAGCTCTGAAGCTATAAAAGCCATGAAACTATGATGTTTAGTTGAATAATTTGTGTAGGTGTGGCAAGTTCGTGCTTCTTATGATTCAAAACCATATAGAAGATTGATGATGCAGACATGGGGTGCAAAGGTACACCCATCTCCATCTATGATTACTGAGGCAGGCCAGAGAATGCTTCAAAAGGATCCATCAAGCCCAGGGAGTTTAGGCATTGCTATATCAGAAGCTGTTGAAGTTGCAGCAAAAAATCCTAATACCAAGTACTGCCTAGGGAGTGTACTCAATCATGTTTTACTCCACCAAAGTGTTATAGGAGAAGAGTGCCTCAAACAAATGGAAGCTATTGGAGAAACCCCAGATGTCATCATAGGATGTACTGGTGGTGGCTCCAACTTTGCAGGACTTAGTTTTCCATTCCTTAGAGAGAAACTAAATAAGAAAATTAACCCTGTTATAAGAGCAGTTGAACCTGCAGCATGTCCTTCATTAACAAAAGGAGCATATATATATGATTATGGTGACACAGCTGGGATGACTCCATTGATGAAAATGCATACACTTGGGCATAACTTTATTCCGGATCCAATTCATGCTGGTAATTAATTGTTATGCTGAGAGAGTTTATCTCTTCTTCTTTTTCGGTACACTATCTCTTATTTATTAGTGGTATGTTTTATATTAACATTTTTGCTTACTTGTAGGGGGTTTGCGTTACCATGGTATGGCACCATTGATCTCACATGTTTATGAGTTGGGTTTAATGGAAGCAATTGCAATTCCACAAAATGAATGTTTTCATGGTAATTCACATTTTCCTATGATTCATAACAATAAGCAAGTTTGGATACAATCATGCATTTTTTTCTTCTCTCTTATTTCACAAAAAGAGGGCAAGCATGATTACTGAAAAAGTTACTCCTTTGTGACTGAAAAGGTCACGGATTCGAATCCGGGAACTTGTATAAAAGCCACCTCACCCTCGCTAGTAGGGACTTAATGGAGAGTGGTTTCTTTTTTTCTCTATCTTCTTTTGCTTTTTATTTGACTTCATTGGTCGAACTTAATTAGTTCGACATAAAAGTGATGTTGATGGTTACAGGTGCGATACAGTTTGCAAGGTCTGAAGGGTTGATACCAGCTCCTGAACCAACTCATGCCATAGCTGCAACCATTAGGGAAGCTCTTCATTGTAGAGAGACAGGAGAGGCCAAGGTTATTCTGACAGCAATGTGTGGACATGGCCATTTTGATCTGCCAGCTTATGAGAAGTATTTGCAAGGTACTATGGTTGACCTTTTATTCTCAGAGGACAAGTTGAAAGCTTCATTGGCCAATGTTCCTCAAGTGACAACTTGAATTGTCCCATTTCTATTACAAAAGACTTTGAGGAACAAGGAAAGCATGTTAGTGTTTTCTTTTTAATTTCAAACGTATGGTTCTCTGAACACAACCATGTATCTGATTTTGTTTTAATAATTAAGATAGAGTTATCATCTGAAGATCGAATAAGGTACTCTTTAGATTGTGCAAATGATTAACTCTCTCTTACTCACACTTTAATTCCCAACTTGGTCATATTTAAGTTCTTAAAATCATAAAAACCAAATAAAAATTTAGAAATCTAAATTTGACTTTGAATGTATTATTTCTTCCTTTTTAGTGGGTCTCACCCACTTTTGATGTGTTGCAATTTGTTTCATGCAACATAAGAAAAATAAAACCCTTTGTTTTTTGTTGGTTTCGAACCGAGAACATGTGGATGGTAAGAACGACACCAAACCAACAAGCCACTCGAGAAAACAACAGCCCTTAGTACTAGAAGTATTATTTTATATTTTTGTACACAAGGGCTAAATGCTCTCCGTATTGATTTTATTTTCACGTTATTTTAATATTGTGATTATGTTGCTATTTGTAGTTGTTGCTTTTCTTTTCAAAAGGTGGAGTTGGTCATTTCATTATCTATTAGGGCTCATTTAGAGGTTGCTGATTTGTCTTTCCATCAATTAACCTTAAATTGGACCACAAGTATTAAGTGTGTGTTTGGATTCTCTCTTTTTTAAGCTAGAAACTACTTATAAGTATAAGTTATGCCAAACAAGTTTTAGGAAAAACTCTTATAACGCAAAGCTCTTTTTTTTATAACGAAGAAAAAAACTGAAAACTGAAAGCTTCTAGGAGGAGCTTTTTTTTAAGCTCTTATCTGTTTTTCTTGAATTGTGTGTTTTTTTTTTTAAATGAAGAGTGGTAAAGATAGAGAGAGATAATTTTCTTAAAATATGTGTTTTTAAGTAATTTTTAAGCTAAAATTTTTATGTGATTTTCAAACAGTTTTTAGCTTTTTCTTTTTAAGCTCTTTTTTTTAGTTTTAGCTTATAAGTAGCTTCTAGCTTAAAAATAAGAGGATCCAAACAGGCTCTAGTCTCGTTATCTTCTTTTTTTGGTAAATAGCCTCCTTATCTTTTAACCAGTACTGTGATAGGGTTTTTTTTTTTTGACCTAAAAAGCCCTCTCATGTCAAAAATATTAGACACCTCATGTTATTTTAATGCTTTTAATTAAAAACTTGGTTAAACTGTAAAGACTTATTGAAAATGTTTTATATATAGAGGAATCTTATTTGTCCAGTTTTAAGACCACTTTCTTATAAACCATCACCTGTAAAAATTAATGATGACGCTGAGGTGCAAGTAAATGAAATCTTCTTATTATTTGGTAAAAAAAAAATTCACCTGATTGGTCAATGAGCCTCCTTTTTCTAATAATTGTCGACTATTATTTATTTATTTTTCTGATCTTTTCCTTTGCAAGTTAACGAGTGTTATGTTATTATTTAACATTTAAAAAAAAACGATAACCCTAGAAAAAGTTCATTGAAATAAAAGGTATTTTAGAATACCTCTTATGTCTTAACTATAGCTTTACCATGATGGTGGTTTCGATCCGAGCACTGCAAAGATATAAGACTTGCTTTAATATTTTTCTGATTTGTATAACAAATATTATAAACGAGCGTTTGGTAGAAGAGAATTTTTTTTTACTCGAAAATATGATGAAATTTTTTTTTCCCGGTAATGATACGGAAAATTTGTTTGGCAGATCAAAATTTTTGCATGAATGTGATTTTTTTTTCTAATACTGTTTGATTGATTGTAAAATATTTGTGAAAATATGAACTAAAATTATAAAAAGTAATATCTTTTTTGGTCCTGAACATATTTTACGATATCCACTTTAGTCCCTAGCAAATAAAAAGGTCCATCGTGGTCCCTAAGAAATTCAAAATAGACCAATTTTAGTCCTTTTGAGGGCTAATATGAGCCTCTTTTGAATTTGTGAAGACCACGATTTTAACTAAATGAGTCTATTTTTAATTTCTTAGGGACCATGATGGACCTATTTATTTGTTAGAGATTAAAGCAAGCATCGTAAAATTATAAAAGGGTTAAACATCCGTCCTGTTACCGAAAAATCAAAATTTTGTCCACCTGATGTATCGATTTCTGTGCTTTCTTTTATTTTTAAAAACACGTGGGTCCATCTATTGTTTTGTAGTTTTACCCATTATAAAAATAGGCAGGTGTTCGTTTTTGTTCTGTGTCATGTAACGCTCATTTTATCTAAGCTATGTCTGTCTCTCTCCGTGTTCGTTTTTGTTTTTTTTTTCTTCATTTCCCATCACATCTCTCCATGGTCAGAAGCACAACAAATATCTTCAACTTGTACACAAGATAATTGCTGCCTATCTCCATTGCAGACGTTGATTGAGTGAGAGTGATCAATTAACAGTCATGACCACACTTGATTATCCACTACAGATGCTTGGGAAAAAGCATCAGCAGGCTTCAGATTTCTCCCAACCGATATTGAGGCAGAATCAGATCTAGATCTACTTTCGACCACAGAATTTACTATTTCTGAAAAACTTTTTGGAGCTAGGGCTTAACCCAGCCGCGTAGCCACATATAAAGTGGGTGTGATTTCACTCCGAACTAAATTTTAATAAATTGTATTTATTATATATAATTAATTATAATTTGGTTTAGATTAAAATTGTAATTTGGTTCGGGCTACAATTTATAATTTGATCCTATCTAAAATTTAAAATATTTTTTGTGAAAAATTTGGATAAGTTATATTAAGTTATGTGTTCAATTTTCAATTAGATAAAACAAAAAATACTTAATAAAATTATAACTCTTATTGGTGCTACCTCTCAAGTGCTCTATATTTAATATAATATTATGATATGAATTATGTAAAATTAAAAAAAAAAAAAAAAAACACATAATTTTTTTACCCGAACTCGAATTGTACCCCAGTGTCCACCACCGGCTTAACCCATCCTCCACATTCCGACTCCATCTTTTCTGCTTTGAACTCGAAGAGACACGAGATTTCATAATAGAACTAGATTGTGCCTTATCGAAAATCGCAGACAAGGAGTCTTCCATATGTTGATAAGAAGAGTGCTGCAATTGCATGCCATCACCAAGCAACAAACCCATCCCTTTCTCATCCTTTGAGGTGCTCATAGATTAAGGGTCTTCATCAATCGATTCAAACTGCGATGATTGAACCGAAAAAATGAAAAAATCAAAAATTGAATTAACTGAAAAATTGAAAAACAAAAAACCGCAAAATTTAATTGGATTGGATCGGTTTTTGGATGGCTTGGTGAAAACCGAATCAATCCAAACCGATCCAATTATTCCTCAATCTTACCAGTTACGTACTTGTGTCATTCCTCAATCATAGCCCAAAAATCATATAGCAAAATTTTAAATCCAAGACCTATTAACCCATCATGGTGGAGAAAGTGAGTTATGCTTCATCTATGTTATGTATTTTTTGGTAAGATACATAATATATTTTTATTATATAGGTTATTGTTGTACATCATCTCTTCTATATGATGAAAATTTGAGTTACTTTTTTTGTTGGAAATAAAAGATGATAATTTAACTTTTTGTTGTACAATGTTTCTAGATTGCAGAATAATCATCATACAAACTTTACAAAGCCGATGCATATAAAAGATATGTTATTTGTCAAATAATTATCATACAAATCTTAGACTTTTCAAAAAATCAAAAACCGATCCAATCCAAACCGAACAAAATTGGATCGGATCGGATTTGAAAAAAAATTCAAATCGAATGGATGATGATATGATTAAACCGAAGGGATTGGATCGGATAATTTTTACTTCCAAAATCAATCCAATCAAGACCGCGAACACCCAGATCCACAAGCAACCAAGTATTAGGAAATGGAAATGGAGAAGACGAAGAACAAATCGAGTTAGAGCACACGAAGAAGTGTTTACGTGCAAGATTTTTTCACACAACTCATATTGTATTCCAGGGCATTTTCGTCTGACAACCGATTTTTTCCTTTCCCAAACCGTGCGAAAAAAAATACCATGTGTGAGATGGTATTTTCATTTGAGAATCTGTAGTTAAAAATGAAATAATGGGAAAAAAAATCCCTCACCCCATTTTCCCAGAATTTCAAGCAAAATTCGCATACCAATCAACCCCTAAGGGACCAAAAGAAAATAAACTTCGAAGGGAAAAATCACAATAAACATATTTAATATTACTCATACTTAAATATTTGGTAAAACTTTAAAAATATCCCCGTAATTTTTTCTCAAAATCACTTATCCATTTCTCGAGATTTTTAATTATTTACACTCTTACCTAAAATTTCCTTATCACTTATCCTCTAAATTTGATTTTCAATCCAAAACTAAAGTTAACAAAGTTAATTTTCTTAAAAAATACAAAAACTACCCGTAAAAAAACAATAAAGAAGAAGCTAACTTTGTGGGTATTTGTATAAAGATTTACAACCTACACATGTGAAAGTTCAAAATTTGTTTTCACTCAAAAAATTTCATTCCATTAACTATTAAAAAGAGTAATCGGGAAAAATTTCAACTTGAAAATAACTATTGATTCACCACACACACACACAAAAATACACAAAATTCAAAATAAGTGTTGATTACGAAAAAGATCCAATTCACCGTAAAGAATGGGTTATGTTGTGCGAGAGTTTGCGTTTGGAGAGAAAGAAGGCAAAAGGGTCTTTAAAATCACAAACACAAAGGAAAGAAATCACATAACCACAAGTTTTAGACAAAGAAAGATACACCCAGATCTATGAAATCCAACACAACAATGCTTACAAATTTTTCTCCTCCTCCTATTTCGGAGTTGTTGTGTAGTGCTATGCTTTGCGTTCTCTCTCTTACTCTATAGAGATAAAGAAGAAGGCTACGACGCATCAGATGAAGATAAGGTGATGCAAGTCGCAGCCACGAGACATCAAGAGTTCCTCTACGTTGTATTTTTTGTTTTATTTTAAGGGTAATTGAGGTATTTTTCAAAAAAAGATTAATTCCGTTATTTTTGGATGAAAAATTAAGTTGAAGGATAAGTGATAAAGAAATTTTAATAGTACAAAGGATTCAAAATTTCAAGAAAAGGATAAATGATTCTGGAGAAAACTTACAGGATTTAAACATATTTTGCATCTTGTTCAACTAATTTTTCACTGACCAGTTCTGTATAAGTTATTTAACATTAATAAGATCGTAACGGTATGTGTTGAAGTTTTATGTTTTTTATAATATTGATGTCAACGTAAAAGCCATTATGGGAAATAAACTTGGGGCCAAATTTGTTTTCTTCATCCAATTAATAATATTTTTTCAATTTTTATATTTTGAAATTTTGAAAAGTTTTAGATTGACTTTAGTTTATTCTTTCAATTTTTGTTCTTGAATTTTTAGAGCTTTTTATGTCATTACCATCAACACTCAGATGATATAAATAAAATTAAAATATGAGAAAAATTTGATTGAATTCATATTAATTGATAGATAAATTGAATTGTTAAACATTACATTAGGCCTGTTTGTTTGATGAGACATCTTATAATTAGAATCCTACGGTGTTCTTTATCAAAAGAAAAAAAAAATCCTACGGTGTTAGGTAATAGGAGAGCGGAGAGCCTATGATAAGGGCAGATTTATTGCAAAATCGGGTAAGCGACTCTCTACATTTCAATCCAAAATCTAACATATTTTTAATGGGAAATCATGCTCTCATGTCACATAAGAGCATGATTTTTTTCTACACAAATTCGTTTTTCGTGTCAATTAATTTTCTTTTTCTTTTATAATATAAAATGTGGGACCCACATTTAATTTGTCTCTACTTTTTTTATCTCATGCAATTCTACAACATAAGAAAATATGAACCCATTTTTAATCAATGTAAAAGTTCATCCAAACGTATAGTATCATTGGCGAAGTTCTCATTCAATTGCCGCAGTTGATTACTTTTTGGATCCAAGGTAAAACTTTAAAAATGATCGATGTCTTTCTTTTTCTTGCAATTTGGAAACGCGTATATATATATATATATATATATATATATATATATATATATATATATATATATATATATATATATGGGTTAGGATCATTTTACACCAGTGTAAGTTACACTCTTAATCTTGTCCACTGATCCCATTTATATCTAAGGGCTCAAATTTTTTAGTAATGTGAGCCATTGGATACAAGTGAATCAATGGTCAAGATTGAGTGTAAGATTTCTAACTCTTACACCAGTGTAAGAATATCCTGCCCCTATATATATATATATATAGAGATAGGATCATTTGACACCGGTGTCAAATTTTAAGTTTGACACCTCATCTGAGAGCCGTTAGATTGAAAAAGATCAATGGTGTCACATGCTTATAAATCAGAGTCGTTGATCTTTTTCGATCTAACGACTCTCAGATGAGGTGTCAAACTTCAAATTTGACACCGGTGTCAAAGGATCCTGCCTCATATATATATATATATATATATATATATATATATATATATATATATATATGAAAATGTTTTTCTTATGTTGGTGAAATAAAATGATAAGAAAGACTCACAAATAATTAGAAAGAGAAAAAATAGAGGTGTGACCCACATTTGTTATGTGTGTATAGAAATTTGGTTTATCTCATATTGAATGAGATAAATATTATCCTATATATATATATATATATATATATATATATATATATAAGATTTACATTTCTGAAGCTGCTGTACGTGCAACAATCAAATACTTGACATATGTATACGTGAAAGCTATGTTACACCGACACGGGACACGACACTACGACACGTTAATTCTAAAAAATGTTAAATTTTGACACGTTAGTGCACGTTTTGATATTATATAATATTTTTAATTTATGTAGCGTATATTATATTTAATATTCAATAATTTAATAAAAAGATAAAACTAAACTTATAATACCAATCAATTTTGCAAAGAAACATAAGATGTCGCAAATATTTATATTAAACTCAATAAAATAGTAATCGTAATCCAACAAATCTAATAGTTAGAACTGAAAATGCAACGCAACGTAACCTTTAAACCTTTTTTGAGTCTTTGCAACGAGTATTAGAGTGTCGAGAAGTGTCGGACACGATACGTCAGAGATTTTGAAGTGTCGGTGCTTCATAGCGTGAAAACATTAAATACGGGGAATCATAACCATACAAAAGATGAAAGCATTAAATGTGAGGAATCATAACCATACACATGTCGTTGTTGTACGTAAAGCGGTTGTAGAAATAATTTTACCTATATATATATATATATATATATATATATATATATATATATATAGGGGGTTGAGTTTCTCCTGTTGCAGGAGAACTCACCCCCCGTTCCAGCACACACGCTACAGTATCACGTTATATTTTTATTTTATTTTATTTTACTTAAAGTGAGCCCCACATCAAAAATTTAATTGCAGCAGGAGATGTCAACTTTATATATGGGAAAAATATTTCTGCAGTTACTGCAAATAAGTTATCTGTATTTATTCCCAAAACGACGTCGTTTTGGTATTTAAATCTTAAAAAATTATAAATATAAAGACTATTATAACCCTGAAATAAATTAAAATTACAAAAATAACATGATTTCAACCCCAAAACGACGTCGTATTGGGCTTACTGCAGATAACTCATATGCAGTAACTGCAGAAAAAGCAAACCCTATATATATATATAGGGAAAACAAGTATCATGTTGTAGGACGATCCTCTTGTCATGCTATAGAGACAATCAGTGTGGGATCCACCATTTTAAAATAAAATAAAAAAAGAAAATACAGTACAAATATCGATGTATGTGTAGGAAACTAACTTTTGTCATGTAACATGACAAATGCAAAACCATATATATGTATATATATATATAGAGAGAGAGAGAGGCAGGATCCTTTGACACCGGTGTCAAATTTGAAATTTGACACCTCATCTGAGAGCCCTTGGATCTAAAAATATCAATAGTGTCACATGCTTACAAATCAAAGCTATTGATATTTTTTGATCCAACGGCTCTCAGATGAGGTGTCAAATTTTAAATTTGACACCGGTGTCAAAGGATCCTACCTCATATATATATATATAGGGAAAAGTATTTCTACAGCCACTTTAGATAAGGTTGTCTACAGCTACCCCTTTTTCACTAAGTACGACCGGTCGTACTTAGTTATAACAATAAAGCTGTTCTTTTTTTCTCTTTCCTTAGACATTGTCGGTTGACGTGACGGAGAGAGAAAATACAATTTTAATGTACGATCGGTCGTACTTAGTGAAAAAAGGGTAGCTGTAGACAACCTTATCTAAAGTGGCTGCAGAAATATTTTCCCTATATATATATATATATAGGGAAAAGTATTTTTTCGGTCAGATAAAGTTATCTTCAGTGAGCTCAAAACGACATCGTTTTGGGGTTATAAGATTAAAAAATTATAATGATAAAGACTAAAATAACCCCGCGGTATATTATAATTACAAAAACACTTTGATTTTCGCCCCAAAACGATGTCATTTTAGACTCACTGAAGATAACTTATCTTCATTGACCGGAGAAATCATTTACCCATATATATATATATATATATATATATATAGGGTTTAAGTTTTCTTATGTTGTAGGATTGTAGGAGATAAAAAAAGTAGAGAGAAATTAAATGTGGGTCCCATATTTTATATTAAAAAAGAAAAGAAAAATTAATTGGCACGGAAAACGAATTAGTGTAGGAAAATGATGTACTCTTATGTAGCATAAGAGTATTATTTCCCATATATATATATATATATATATATATATATATATATATATATATATATATATATCGAAAAATCTAAAATCCAGTCACTGGACTGTCCAGTGAGTGAATTTTGACTATATTCTCCTGCGAGAATATAGTGCAAAAATATTACAATGGTGTTCTGCAGGTCCATATATATATGGTTTAGTTAGTACATATTACATTGCAAAAACATTACATCAAGTCACTTGGTACTCACTAAACCCATATATATATTAAGCGGGTAAAGAATATTTTGAGCATTCTTGCTTGTTTCTCTTGTCAAGCCTTTTATGGTCAACCTTGTACATTTTAATACTATATATTCATATAAGATGGAGGGAGGACTAGTCTTACAGCAATGTCAATGACCGAATGCTATTCCAGTCCTAATGATTTTTCTTATTTTGGTCTATTCTAAATCCTTTTTTATGTTATTGTTGTATATGGCTAGTACTTCTTATATATAGATATTGACTCTTGTTAATAGATCAACAGAAATCATAATACTATCACGAGTATTGTTATTAGCCTCTGATTTATTTTATTTTTATTTTATTAAAATTTGGGCTTAGCCCATGAATAACCGTCGTTAGGGTTTCTAAATCCTATTTATATATTTTGTAAACTGATTCCTATTCTAAATCCAATTTAGGCTATAATACAAACCAAGCTGGACGTGCGTTGCGTTGGGTGAATAGGGTAAATTGCTATCTCAAATTTCTCTTCCCTTTCCCTTGTTTTTTCTATTTGTGTATGTCGATTTACAACAGTTGTTATATTATATGTTGTTGTAACTTTGGTCGTGTTCAGCTAAATTCGTAGGTTTATAATCATTCGATTGATACAGTTACAACTTTAAAATTTTAACCTCGAATTATATGCAGGGTGAAACGAAACAAACAATGGTGCAATATAACTTCAAGAAGATCACTGTGGTACCAAATGGGGAGAACTTAATTGACATAACCTTCTCTCGTACACAGCGTCAAACACCAACTGTTATACACAAAAGATGTGCAATTTCCAGGCTCCGTGAGTTTTACATGCACAAAGTGAAGCATACACAGCAGAATTTTCAAGAAAAACTCAAAACTATAATTGATGAGTTCCCTCAGCTTGATGATATCCACCCATTTTGTAGTGATCTCTTTCATGTGCTCTACAACAAGGATCACTACAAGCTTGCACTTGGACAAATCAATACTGCAATGAAGCATATTGGTAAGATTGGTAAAGACTATGTGAGATTAATAAAGTATGGTTACTCACAATATCGATGCAAGTGTTTAAAGGTTGCTGCTATTGGCCGCATGTGCACTGTGATTAAGACTAAGAGGGCGTTTGGTTGAGGAGAAATTTTTTGAATACTAGGGAAATATAATTGATAGGGAAATAGTTAGAAAGTGAGTTTGGTAGGAAAATGTAAAAAAAGTTGTTTGGTAGAAAAAAATTTACTGGGCAAATTAGATAAGATTTATAAAGTCTATGTTTGGTTTGAGGTAAAATATAGATGGGAAATAAGTTACAATTACGAAAATATATCTGTTTTTAAATTTTTTTTAATCACCTACCCTTTACTCTCTTTTTTCCAGTACAAAGCCATATATGTTGTCGGTGGTTAATGGGTCATCTAAGGGATCTCATTCAGCAACATCTCAAGCTCTCCATCATCATTCACGTTCTCTATCATCTCTTTCCCCATCTTAACACTTTCACACACCAAGAAGCCAACAAAGAAGTGAAAGAACAACAAAAATAAAGATGAAGAAAAAAAACAAAAGAAAATTCACAGCAGTCCAAGAATCAGAAAACCCATTTGAGATATTGATTCAATGAGACTGAAAAACAGAACCCCATGACAGATTACAACTCTTTAGCCATCTGGGTTAGGTTCAGAGGTTGCAAAAACTCAAAAAGTTGATTCCTTTGTGATGAGAATTCCAATTGCATTTGCATTTTCAGAAAATCATATTATTTGGGTTATGGTTATTGTTTGTGAGGAGTTGGTGAAGCATGCAAATATTGAAGATTCAAATGCTGTTTTGAGAACACTCAGCACTCGCCATTAAAGCTGGAGCAAGAAAATACAGTTAGAAGAGGGTAATTTTGGCATCTCCTTCATCATCTTTTTTTCATTTAGCTGGCTAACGTCAAATACCACATTGGATGTGGGATTTAAGCATAGTGTATTTCATCTGATTTTGCAAACAATCATCAATAGCTGGGTAAATTGGTTTGCTAGGAAAAAAACTTGATATCTTGTACCAAACATGGGTAGCACACAATCCCACTTTCAGTTGCCTGGCTATATTTTAAGAAAGCTCCAACCAAACGCTCCCTAAGAGCATTCGCCTAAGCTTGGTTTACTTAGAACATGTTAGACAACACATGGCGAGGCTTCCATCCATAGATCCAAACACAAGGACTATCTTGATTTGTGGGTACCCCAATGTTGGAAAAAGCTCATTCATGAACAAGATTACTAGAGCTGATGTGGATGTGCATCCTTATGCTTTCACTACAAAGTCTCTCTTTGTGGGTCACACAGATTATAAATATTTAAGGTACCAAGTTATTGACACACCAGGGATTTTGGATAGGCCTTTTGAAGATCGTAATGTTATTGAGATGTGTAGTATCACTGCTTTAGCACATTTGAGAGCTGCAATTTTGTTTTTCTTGGATATCTCTGGGTCTTGTGGATATAGTATTGCTCAGCAGTCAGCTTTATTTCATAGCATTAGGTCTTTGTTTATGAACAAGCCATTGATTATTGTGTGTAACAAGATTGATTTGCAACCACTGGAAGGGTTATCTGAGGAAGACATGAAGTTGGTCATGGAGATGAAAGGTGAAGCTTTGAAGACTGTAGTAGTTGGCAAAGAAGGGGGTAAGCCTACAAATGATGACAGTGTGTTGTTGACCATGAGTGCTTTGACAGAAGAAGGGGTAGCTGCAGTGAAAAATGCAGCATGTGAGAGGCTATTGGATCAGAGGGTGGAGAGTAAGATGAAGTCAAAAAAATTTGATAACTGCTTGAATAGGCTGCATGTTGCATTCCCAAAACACTGTGACCAGAATGATAGGCTGCCATGTATTCCTCCAGCAGTTTTAGAAGCTAAAGCTAAACAAGCAGCAGAGAAGGAAAAGAGAAAAACTGAAAAGGATATGGAGAATGAAAATGGTGGGGCAGGTGTATACTCAATGAACTTGAGAAAGATTTATATTTTTGCCAATGATGAATGGAAAGAAGATACACTGCCAGAAATTTTGGATGGACATAATGTGTATGATTTCATTAATCCTGATATTCTACATAGGATGGAAGAGTTGCAAAGAGAAGATGGGATAATAAGACAGACAGAAGCAGAAGATGATGATTTTGATTTAGATGGAACTGAATTGACTCAAGAAGAGCAAGAAGCTTTAGCTCAGATTAGGAAAAACAAAAGCTTGCTCATCTAACAGCACAGGATGAAAAAGAGCACTGCAGAGAGCAGACCAACTGTTCCAAGGAAATTCAACAAGGACAAGCAATTCACATCAGAAAGAATGAAAAGGAAGCTTTCATCTTTGGGGCTTGATCCCGAATTGGCAAGTAAGAGAATATGCAGTAAATCTGTCTCTAGGAGAGGTAGGAAAAGGGAAAGATCACCTGAAAGAAGAAGTGCTGATAATGGTGGAGATGGGATGGATATTGATGGTGACACATCTAATAAAAAGAAGCGTTTGAGTAGATCATTGTCACGGTCCAGGTCAGTGCCACGCTTACCTAATGAATTTGTGCTTGGAGAAGGCTTCAAGGACTCTGCTCAGAAGGACAAGGCAAGGAAACTTGCAAAAAATTCTGGGAAGAAGAGAAACAAGGATGCACGTAAAGGAGAAGCTGATAGAGTTATACCTAATCGGAAGTCTAAGCATTTGCTTGCTGGGAAGAGCTCCAATGGAAAATCTGATAGACGCTGAAATAGGTAATGTCTTTGCCTGTGTAACATGTCAGCACACACCAAAATTTTCATTACATATTGACATGATCATGCAGACTTTGGATGCTGATATATTGTCACATATGATTACTCAACTTAATTCATTAGTTGTTGATTTTCCTTTGCAGTAGTCCTTTAAGATATACCTAATTAAATATAAATGTTTGATATTAGAAGATAGTTTTCTGTATTAACAAACCACTCAGTGTCAGTAAAAGAAATTGTTTTTTCTGCAGGGGATGCTGATTTATGCTTTTCAGAAACATCTTTTGGGATTATTTTGGCTGCCAAGAATTTTGGTGTTTTATAGAAGTTGCTTTTTTTGCTGGAGTTTGAAGCATGGTTGATGGCACAAAGTTTACTTGGACACCTCTTTATTATTGTTCTTAAATTTGCCTTTCTGTTTGGTTGCAATTTTACAGTTTGCTTTGTTAGTCTTTGTTTATTTAATTGGATTTTGTATGAGTGGTAACATTGTTTGCTCGAAAACACTGAGGCATTTGTTTCACATGTTGCGACCACGAGTACAGGTTTGAAAGTTGATTTTTTTTCAAGTTTGATGGTTGTTTTAATTCAATTCTTTCAAGCATTCTCAATGTCGTTAATCACTTGCACAGTAGTGGTAACCTTGCCATAGCTTGGTGTGGGAATTCTTGTTATGTGTTTCCTATTAGAAATTTGCATACTTTTTATGTGGTCCTTTGGATCTTTCTTTCTCAACGTATTTGTTATGTTGCTGAATTTACAAAAATCTTCTTGTTTCTGCCTAGTTATCTTCAAGAAAGAGTTATTAGGCGTATTTGTTTTTCTCAACCTATTTGTTTCTCACCTATTTCCGCCTACAAATTTTTTGGATCGTATTTGTTATTAACATGAATAGCAAAATAGGCGAACTCAGTTCGGCCTGGCCCAATCCATTTTACAACCCGAAAAAAGAGGTTAGGTTAGGATTGGTTCAAAAAAAAAACGAGTCAAAAAACCCAACTCAACCCGACCAGAGCTGAGTTAGGGTTGGCTCGAAAAAATGGGAGGAAAAAAAAGTCTTTGTCACACTCATCCAATACATGTGGTGAGGAAACTAAGAAAATGGTTTTCATTTGATATTTACTATAAAGGAAAACACTTAATATAACCGCTGCTTATTAGCCACTAAATACGCTAAACATAGCACCCATGCATACTCAAGTTTCAAGTCCAACAAGACATAATGCTAACCAAATCAAGTTTCATGAGCACTAGATTCCCACGAAGAAAAGCAACCCAATATATGGGAAATACCATCATCATTTGCAAAACACAAACCAAAAAATGTTATATGCGTTTGGGATTTAGCCTTAGGTTTCTACTTTCTTAGAACAGATTTGGCCCCCTTATTATTCTTTTATATTTTTTTTAAAAATAAAAAAGGGATAACTCGTGAGCTGACAAGTTTGACCCGCGGGTTGATCGATTTTTTTCGAGCTGGATCGGGTTGTCAGCTCATTTTTACCAACCCAACCCGCCTCATTTTATATGGGTTACGACGGGTTGGCTCCTTTTTGTCATCCCTAGTTATTAACGATAATGATAGCAATTATACTTGGATATGTAATATTTTGGGTTTGAACATTGTTTCTTTATCTAAAAATGTCACCATTTATTATCATTTTGATTTCTTATGTTGTTATTATAATTATAATAATAAAGATTTAATTAGGTTCATATGCATTTGAGTGATGTATGAATATCCCTATGGTACAATTGACCAAGATATGTTCAATTGCAACATAAAGTATAGAAAACTTTTGAAGAAATTTCATTAATTAACAAAGTGATAATTGTTCGCATAAAACATTGCCACCTTGTTCTTTTTCTTTCAGGGCTGGGCTTCTCCTTCTGGGACTTACCTTTTTGTTCTCATAACCTTGCGCATTCGCTATTTTCATTTGCTCGAGTTCCAGATACTACTTTGATCGGGTTCTGAACTCCTCCAACATCATCATTGGATCTTTATAGACTGATTTCGCCAATCTAGATGATCCATCTAAACTGGCTACAATGAGGTGGACATGGATATTTTCCTGTAATTTCGGTACTTACAAGGCTGCATCTTTAAACCGGTTCATGTACCTCTGGAGTGTTTCTCCGGGTTGCTGTCGTATCTTTCCAAGCACGAACTCAGATTTTGGGTGTTTTTTGCTTGTTGCAAAATTCAGCAAGAACTTCTCTCTTCTCTCCAAATTCTTCAAAAGACCCAATCGAGTTTGCAGGCAAAGTTTAGAACAATGCCTGTGTAGCCCCAGTTAGAGTTGTAGCAAATATCTGGGATATGATCGGTTCATCAATTCCCCGGATATACATATCTGTGTCGAACGCATCTATATGGACCTAAGGGTCCTAGCTTCCATTATACTTCGACAGGTGTGCCGAATCAAATTCCTCAAGGAATGGAGCATTTAATATTTCTCCAGTAAAGGGGCTGTTATTGTACTGCCCTATACCGAACTTCCTTCTGTAAGCACCAGGCTCCACGCGCCCTCTGACAAGTTGGGCATCTTGATTATGATGTGCCCCATCCCTGTTTCTCTGCATATTCCCTCTTGTTGAAGCATTTTGTGCCAGAGGTTGCGTGTTCGCATTCTGGTTGTTCATTCCATGGCTTCCCAAGTTTGGGTCCACAATAGCTCCAGCGTTTTGCCTTCCCTGGTTTTCAGCTTCTGTAACCCGGATTTGATCATTCGGGTTGCGATCTGTTGCGATTACGGCAAGTATACCGATTGTTTCAAGTAATAAAGTGTGAGTAGAGTATCGTCCCACGAGGATTAATGCACCAAATATTATTCTCAATATTTCCTCTAATTTGGACAAATCAATTTGATTGTTGAGAATAATTTTTGATTTAAAATAAAAATAAAAGAACAAAAAAAATAATTGCAAGAACAATTAAAGAACATGCAAGAAAAGACATGAGTAAAGAATGTCAAAAACGGAAACTGCAGTTAGGAATTATTTCACCTCAGATTTTAATTCAATTATTAAATTATCTCAGATATTTCAGACAATTCATCTTCTAAAAAAATAGTTAGTTAAATCCTAATGTCTTAGTGACTTTAACCCTTTATTCTAATTAGAATCCTAATGTCTTAGTGATTCCTCTTAAAATAGGCATTACAATGAATTATAAAGTTTACTACTCAAGCAAGCCTATGTCTAGATCATTCAAGAATTGGTATTTTACCCCTGTCAGAATTAAAACCCCAATATGTCTATTATGAGCCCTAACCCTCAAATCCCTATAAGCACGATTAATTCATACAAGGATATAGAAATTCATGCAAGGTAAAACACATATAACTAAAACAATTTATTAAAGAAACCAAATTAAACCACAACTAGGATTCACGTCAGATCCATAATCCTAACTACAAAAGAAAATTAGCCAGACATAACTGGCTTAAACAAAACAAAGAAATAAAAAGAAGAAGAAATCACGAGGAAGAAGAAGAAAAGAAGAAGAATCAATGTTGCTCCATCTCCTTCAAGCTCATATCTCTCTCTCTAAAATCTCTAACTCTGGACTGTAGTGCTCTCTTCTCCTCTCCATATGCTTGCCTTCGTCGAATTGTGTCTCTGTGTTTCCAAGAGATGCCTTTTTATAGGGATGAAAACCATATCTTCTAATTTTCCATACTATCTTCAATGGAATCTTCACTATAATCTCTAATCATATCTTTGATCCAATCCTTCGAATCTTCCCCTTTTTATTTAATGGAAAACTTTCCTTAAAAATATTCAAACGAAGATTTGATAAGATCTTGAATGATTCAGAAATCGAAAGTAATCTACTTGATCTCTTCAATTTATCTCTTTATTGAGCTGAAATCTAGTACAAATATAAGAAATCTTATGAGTATATTATTGAAAATAAAATAACAATTTAATTATAATTCTCATGACTTTTAATTACTTTTAAATCAATTTCATGCTCATATTGATCCTTAATACATAATAAATTGGAGACTCATCACGATCCCCATCGCAGCCATTATCGTATCGGCCTTGGACCCTTTCTGATCCTGGTCTTCTCAGCCCCAATAACCGTTGCTCCAAGTCTTTCATCCTCCTCGCATTTTCCTCCTGAAATCTTCTCGCGGTTGGAGGTTGTTACGATTTTCCATATCTTCCATCCGTCACAAGATTGCGACGAATGCATTTTGGGCAAGGCGGGAATCAGGATCTGCATCCTATGTAATGCGGGAAGCAACGTCTGCCGGGTTTTTAGGAAGAGGGTTGTTCGGAGCTGGATCACCAACTTGGTTGCGAGGGGCTGACGTAGAGGCGGTGTCTGAAACACCCTCGCTTACATGGACCGCATCATAGTCCACCCTGTTTTTCGGTTGGTTCACCTCTTCCAGAACTGGATCCAGTGGATGAAAAAGACCACTGCAGAGAGCAGACCAACTGTTCCAAGGAAATTTAACAAGGGCAAGCAATTCACATCAGAAAGAATGAAAGGAAGCTTTCATCTTTGGGGCTTGATCCCGAATTGGCAAGTAAGAGAATATGCAGTAAATCTGTCTCTAGGAGAGGTAGGAAAAAGGAAAGATCACCTGAAAGAAGAAGTGCTGATAATGGTGGAGATGGGAAGGATATTGATGGTGACACATCACATAAAAAGAAGCGTTTGAGTAGATCATTGTCACGGTCCAGGTCAGTGCCACGCTTACCTAATGAATTTGTGCCTGGAGAAGGCTTCAAGGACTCTGCTCAGAAGGACAAGGCAAGGAAACTTGCAAAAAATTCTGGGAATAAGAGAAACAAGGATGCACGTAAAGGAGAAGCTGATAGAGTTATACCTAATCGGAAGTCTAAGCATTTGCTTGCTGGGAAGAGCTCCAATGAAAAATCTGATAGACGCTGAAATAGGTAATGTGCTTTGCCTGTGTAACATGTCAGCACACACCAAAATTTTCATTACATATTGACATGATCATGTAGACTTTGGATGCTGATATATTGTCACATATGATTACTCAACTTAATTCATTAGTTGTTGATTTTCCTTTTTTGCAGTAGTCCTTTAAGATATACCTAATTAAATATAAATGTTTGATATTAGAAGATAGTTTTCTGTATTAACAAGCCACTCAGTGTCAGTAAAAGAAATTGTTTTTTCTGCAGGGGATGCTGATTTATGCTTTTCAGAAACATCTTTTGAGATTATTTTGGCTGCCAAGAATTTTGCTGTTTTATAGAAGTTGCTTTTTTTGTTGGAGTTTGAAGCATGGTTGATGGCACAAAGTTTACTTGGACACCTCTTTATTATTGTTCTTAAATTTGCCTTTCTGTTTTGTTGCAATTTTACAGTTTGCTTTGTTAGTCTTTGTTTATTTAATTGGATTTTGTACGAGTGGTAATATTATTTGCTCGGAAACACTGAGGCATTTGTTTGAAAGTTGATTTTTTTCAAGTTTGATGGTTGTTTTAATTCAATTCTTTCAAGCATTCTCAATGTCGTTAATCACTTGCAGAGTAGTGGTACCCTTGCCATAGTTTGGTGTGGGAATTCTTGATATGTGTTTCCTATTAGAAATTTTCATACTTTTTTATGTGGTCCTTTGGATCTTTCTTTGATTTAAATTTTTTTTTTTTCTAAACGTATTTGTTATTGTTCCGGATGGCCCAAACACTGGTACAGCCCAGCTGGCCAGGCCCAATCCTGAGCCCCATCCCACGTCAGCCCTAGGGCTGACGTGGAGACGCGAGCCCTCCAACCTTACAGCATGTCCAAGGGATACACCGAAATGCCCTATCTCGGGATACTAACCACCAAAGGCGCCAGCCACAGGCACCCTAAAGGAAAAACTACCCTCTGCTCCGTGCTGACATCGCCAGACGCAGAAGGCGCAGCGCTGCCCAAAAGGCAGCGTCTAACACACCCAACACTGCTTTCATGGTTGTACATCCCAAGGAGGGTTGACCCCTCCTTACCAACCCGCTCCATATCCTCTATAAATAGCCCTCATGGGCACAACTTAAAGGTATCTTATGTATCGTAATACTGGCCATTTACTTTGAGTCTTATTGCTTAACTAAACATATCTATTGTCTTGCTATTGCTTGGCATAATACCTCTTAGCCTGGTTTGTACCTAAGCTAAGGGTATCTCCCATACAGTGACTCATCCCAAAAAGGGAACATAGTGGGCTTATAGATCCTTACGGTACATTGGCGCCGTCTGTGGGAAACTATAAACTTCTATTCCCATTCTCTTACCCAAAGGCCCATCTGACGGGTCATTTCCTCTAACTACCAAGTAAACACCAAACGCATTTTACAACTGAACATGGTGGTCACCAGAAGAACGGAGCACGCCAGGGCCACTACACCAGAAGGACACGTACAGACAATACAACCAAGCTCCCCGCCATCCATGCATTCAGCCCCAGCTGAGCAGACCGTTGGAGAGGCCCCACCTCTTGTACTGCAATCCGTTGGTCCACAGTTACCAATGACTGGCGCTAGGGTCGCCCTGCAGCATCATCAAGTACCCATGCACGAGATGCAGGGGGAAAATATAGTTCCAAACCAACCACCACCCCCTGGAGTTCATTTTGGAATGCCATTTCCAGCAGCCGTTCCATGAACTGCTCATCTCACCCAACCTCCACTACCAGCCCAAAGTCAACCACTGCCAGTATACAACGACCATTGTGTACCCATGATCGCCCCTTACCCGCCTAGGCCATACACGCATAACATGGCTATACCTTTTCAACTACCTCATCAAGCTGGTTTCCCGTTCCACGGCTACGCCATGCAGCCCCATAACGTAGTCGTTCCACAACCTTTGGCATCTTGTCCAAATCCCAATCAACAACCATATGGCGCTCAACAAGCCCCCCACCACGCCCCAACCCTTTCATACTCCGTGGAAGCCCCGCAAATGCCTCGACCACAACAAGGTCAACACATCAGAATAACGCCTGCTCAAACATCAGGGCATAACAAGCCTTTGACCGACAGCTTGCGACTAACTCCCATACCCCTCGGTTTCAAGGGTCCCTCTAACATCGCTACATACGTTGGCGATACGGATCCTTTCGAGTGGATTCAAAAATTCAAAGCAGCAATGACACTCCATGGTGAAACAAACCTACTCATGTGCAGAACTTTCCCAACGCTGTTGGGAGGGAGAGCTCTCACTTGGTACACCACCCTACCAACAGGCAGCATCGCATCATGGGACGATTTAGCAAGCAAGTTCCAGTCCCATTTTGCGACTAGTCGCCCCATGCCAAAATCCGTGCACACCCTTGAGAAGGTCCGACAGCTTTCTGGCGAGTCCCAATCATCAACTACTTGGCGGAGGGAGTTTTGCCCAACGATAAAAAAGAAGGCCAAAAGATAATACGACGATGCGCACATTTCTGCCTAATAAAAGGGCGATTGTATAAACGGGGATTCTCAACCCCACTCTTGAAATGTTTGATCCCTGATGACGTTCAATACATGATTGAAGAAATTCATGAAGGTATTAACGGCCACCTTTTAGGCGGTCACTCACTGGTAAAGAAAGCATTAAGAGCAGGGTTTTACTGGCTAACCATGGAGCATGACGCCCATGAACATGTCAAGAAATGCGAAAAATGCTAAAGATTTGCTGATATACACAGAGCGCCACCAGAAGAGTTGACGTCAATCACATCACCATGGCCTTTCTACAAATGGGGGATCGACATTATAGGCCCTTTCCCTATGGCGGCTGGCCTAGTCCAATGGCTGATTGTCGCCAATGACTACTTTACTAAATGGGTAGAGGCAGAACCCTTGGCCACCATCACGTCCCAAAAAGCAAGAAGGTTCTTTTGGAGAAGCATCGTCTACCGATTCGGTATTCTGGGAGAGGTCATTACTGATAACAGCAATCAGTTTACTGATACAAAGTTTCGTGAACTAATGAGCAGTCTGCAAATTCGACACCATTTTTTCGCTGTAGAACACCCTCAATCCAACGGATTAGTAGAGTCAGCCAACAAAATGCTGGGGAAAGGAATCAAGAAGAAGTTGGAAGCACACAAAGGAGCATGGTTAGAAAACCTTGACAACGTCCTGTGGGGGTACAGGACTACTGCCCAGTCTTCCACCAGAGAAACGCCCTTCAGGTTGACCTATGGTTCCGAAGCCAGTCCAAAGAAAAGTCAGCCACTTATTATAACAAGAAAGTCATTCCACGAGTTTTTGAGAAAAAAGATCTAGTTCTCAGAGGAGCGGACGTTGGAAACAAGAACGCCCGAGAAGGAAAGCTCGCCCCAAGCTGGGAAGGTCCCTACCGAATAGCAAACATATTGGGAAAAAGAGCTTACTCGCTCGAAACACTGGATGGGAAGGCGATCCCGAGGGCATGGAATGCAGACAAACTCAAGAAGTACTATAGTTAATTTGCCATGTAACATCACCTGCACTATTTTCCTTCCCTACGTTTTTGTCCCAATGGGTTTTACTAGGGTAGGTTTTTAATGAGGCAGGGTCCCGCATTTTTAATAAAATGGAAGCCAACATTAGCCTTCTATATTTTGTCAAAGTCAACAAACGGGATGGTTCTCACCCCCAGCCAACGCCCAACTAACGGGATGGTTCTCACCCCCGCCGCAGTTGGATTGGGATGGTTCTCACCCCCAGCCAATGCCCAACTAACGGGATGGTTCTCACTCCCGCCGCAGTTGGACTGGGATGGTTCTCACCCCCAGCCAACGCCCAACTAACGGGATGGTTCTCACCCCGCCGCAGTTGGACTGGGATGGTCCTCACCCCCAGCCAACGCCCAACTAACGGCATGGTTCTCACCCCGCCGCAGTTGGACTGGGATGGTCCTCACCCCCAGCCAACGCCCATTTAATTGGACAAAAAACAATATTGAAGAACAAAGCCTAAAAGCAAGAAAGGAAGTTCATCAACAAATACCAATTACTTGTCATTCATTAGAAGATCAAATTACAAGACTTTGGTTGACACACCAACCATTTCAAATTACACCAGGACTGTAAAGGGGGGGAGGGCCTAAGTCTATGTCTACAAATTTGCCTTGGCCGCCTCAACGCGTGGCGCCAGATCAGTTACACCCTCCTCCAAAGCTTGCGCACCCACCGCCTGCTCCACCGCGACCGATCGAGCAGCTTCTTCACCAGTCACCACGCCGGGATCAACCACATTCTCAATGACAGTATCTCCCTCCTGGGGTCCATCCTCACAATCCACATCAGAGGCTGGAAGCATCCCCCGCGCACCTTCATCATTGTCAGTCTTTGGCGCCTCCTCAATAACCCTGATGGTGTCACCATCAAGACGTTGAATAATCTTGCCATCCTCGACCTCATAATCAGGAGAAAATCCAGTCAGATCGGCGTCAGGATACCTAACAGAAACCTGCTTCAGGGCGTTGTCAAAAGAAAGGTACATCAAGTTTGCAAGAGCCTCCTCCAATTTCTCTACCTGTCCGGAGGCCTTCTTAAAGTCCCCATCTTTGGCGTGAAGGCACCCTTGAACGGCAAACAAGTCGGCGGCCAGCTTATCCTTCTCAACCTGGAGAGCCTCTTTCTCCTTTTTAGCATCTCCCAACAACTTATTGAGGCCATTTTTCTCATCAGACAGCTGCTTGACATCATCCTCTAACTTTTTCAGCCGCTCAGACAATGAGTTAATGGAGCTTTTCTTGTCAGCAACCTCCTTGCCAAGACGCCCAACGTCAGCAGTTAGACTTTCCATCTGTCGCCCAAACCCATCAAGGCGATTCTCCTGCAAAGAGCACTGCTCGCCGATAGCAAGGGCGATCTCCTGCATCCCCACGATACGACCAATAACCACTTGGGTACAGTCCATAATTTGCTTCCGATCCAGATGCAGAGAGGCCACCATCTTTGGACGACCAACGTTAGGAAATCCCCTAACAAGGTCCCCTTCTGACAAGGTTAAGGCCCTACTAACAGGAATTGCAGCATCAGGAGGGAAATCTTCAGCGCTAGAAGTCACGCGGGCCTAGTCGCCCTGGGATGAAGGTGGGTTGACCGCCTGGTCACTCCCGCAGGTGCTACCTTCTAACTGCCCGCCAGATGAAAGATCATGGCGTGCAGACTTCGAAGCTCGAGGCGGCGTTAAACTTGTGCACGCCCCTCGTTTCTGACCCGACGTCTCCAGGACAGGCGATCCGGATCCCAGACTTGATCCGCTCGTGGAGGAGTTACCGGCCACGCCCGTAGGTTCTTTAATTATAGGACGATTGGACCTCTTCCTCAGTTCTCCCGCGGGAATATCAGCAGCAGAACGAACTTTGGTCTTCTTGCACACGGTTTGTTGAGTTTTCCCCTTACCCGCATCCCTCAGAATAGGGTTGGGCCGAACGTGTGGAGCATCGCCCTGTTTGGCTTTCAGCCTCGCCGCCGCCTCGCATGCAAGCTTTAGCATCTCCGCTGCCATTGACCCAACTACAAGAATTAAAGGAACATTAGTGAAGCTGCATAAAGGAGGAGTCAAACTCAGAACGCCCCAAAAAAAAAAATACTCAGAACGCCACCACACCTCCATGACACAATACTTGCTTCGTGGGCTACCGATCCAAAATCCCTTTTACCTCCACAAACCAATCAACCACCTTTACCTCCTCAGGAGTCAAGCTCCCAAACGAAGAAGAATACTGACCAGCGGGTGTCTCGTAATGGGCCTTAGTCCAATACAGGGGAAACCGGCACTCTCTGCTCGCCGGATCAATAAAGAAAGGAAGCTCTCCCTCGCCCAACGTGGGTTCAATCCAAAAAAATGTGTGTTTCCAATTCTTGTACGAGTTGGCATACTGAGCAAATATCACTCCTACCGTAGTTCCCGCCTTTAACGACACCCATCCAGGTTTCTTCTTCGAGGGAGACACTTGGAAGAATTAAAAGAATAACCGAACAGAGTACCCCCATCCGAAGTACCGACATATGCTTTCAAAAACATGAACGAACGGCCAAGCGTTTGGATGCAACTGTGAAGGTGCAACCTGCAGGTGGGATAGCACTCTCATCTCAAAATCAATAAGCGGAAACCTCACTTTCTGGTCTGAAAAATGAGTCTTGTAAACCATGAAACGCCACCGTGACTTTGTCGCATTACTGGGCGCGTCACAAGCCCGTCGCTCCCTCGTAACAGCAAATGTCTGCCACTCCGCCTCATGAGCACCATTTTCAGTAAGTACAAAGCTCGGCTCAGAATTGTAGTGGTGACGCAAAGTGTCCTGGTCAGCATAACTTGATGACGAAGTAGCGATCTCCAGGTCAACCCATTCCCTTGCCTCGAGGCAATTTTTCGATTGATCAACCTCCATTAGTCAAGAAAGAATCCTACCTGGGAGTGATAAACACGCAGTCAATCCTCAATACTTCACCAAAGCCAAGAAGACCATTGCAAAGAGAAAAGAGATGCGGCCTCGCCCCACCCCCCACCTCTGTAATCACCAACGCCCTCCTTACTGATCACTACAAGAAAAAATAACTCGGACACAAACTACTTACCATCAGAATCAGAAGCTTCTGAAGAGCTCGAAGAATAGAAATCTGAGTAGCTTAAAGGAGAAGACCACCAAGCAGGCGGTATCTTATAAGGACCCAGGTCTTCGTGTATGGCGTCCCACACACCATACTTCACAAGGCGTCCATCTTAAGGATGAAACCTACAACCGGTTCTCCGTGGACTCGTCATATTTACGGCAATGAAAAGATGAAGAAAGACTGGGTATATGGCCCCAAGAGGTGCTCAAAGCAACACGGGAGTCAACAGTCGGAAGGGAAGGCTTTTAATAAAACTCTATGGGACGATTTTGTGGAAGACGGTTAATAGAAGACAAAGGTTGAACAAGTCGCCCTACCACCAGGGCAGAGCGCCGTGAAGCATGGCGGTAAGAACCATCCTTTCGTCCAACCGCACGAGCCGAAGACCCTGAACCGCGACGACGGGAAGGGCGAGTCCTAACTCCCTCACTGGGACCCCTAGACCGTCGTCCTCGAGTACTAGCTGGCTGACGCCCGCCAGACACAGAAGCATTCTCGCCTCCTGAATCCAGCCGCTTACCACGCGGTCGAGAACCTGATGCTTCACCCAAGTAGGGAAGCACGGGCCCTAAAGCCCGTTCTAGCAAGAGACTTTGAATCTCAGTTTCAGAGAAGCCCAGAAGCTCTGGAACCCTACCATGGGGAAAAATCTCCACCCCGGGGACCAAAGAACGGTAGGAGGGAAAACTGCTGCTCCCTCCACGCTTAGCAAGATATTCCTGCATAGCTGGCCCCACTGAACAGCCTTCGAAAGAGTCGAAAGCTTCATCAAACTCCTCCTCCTTAACCTCTACCCCTAACCCAGGAAGATCCATGGATTTTACCGTGCCCAGGAAAAGAAGAAAAAATGGTGTACCAAGAAGCACAAGAATATCAAAGGAGAAAGAGTGAGACACTATACCTGAGAAGTTATGCGAATAGTGAAGAAGCTTTAAGGTAAGGAAGAAGAAGCGCAGCGTAATAGAAGTATCAGTAGATCAATAACCAGCGTAAAGAAGACCTTCAAGAAAAAGCATGCCCCCCTTTTAAAGAAGAAAAGAGGGCAAGGTGGCACTCGCACGAATTACCCCTTGGTATTCCGACCGTCAGATGTCGTAACCGTCATTTAGCTGGCGGTTGTGATGAGGGGCAGGATGGTAATTTCAAGGTGATGCGACACCTTGCACGTCGCGTTAATGCACTGTGTCTCGAAATAATACAACTGCTTGTAATGATGGAGAGCCCATCATTACAACATGCACGAAAACCGAAGAGACACCCTCTGCGTCAGCAGGACGAAAGACCTGAAGTACCCCTGGAAGCGTGAAGGACAAAACCGTTGGCCTTCTAACACCAATCAGAGACGCCCAAAATCCCTGACTAGGCGACATCAGCCCAAGAACGCCCAGTAGTTACGACCAGGCACCAAAGCGGGTCAACTACGATGTTAGAGCGGCGACACCGCTCATGAATCTCCCAACAGGTAACACCCAAAGACAATAACTTGGCACCATCCAACGCATGCTACCAAGCTGGGGGGCTCCTGTTCCGGATGGCCCAAACACTGGTACAACCCAGCTGGCCAGGCCCAATCCTCAGCCCCATCCCACGTCAGCCCTTCGGGCTGACTTGGAGACGCGCACCCTTCAACCTTGCAGCATGTCCAAGGGATACACCGAAATGCCCTATCTCGGGATACTAACCACCAAAGGCGCCAGCCACAAGCACCCTAATGGGAAAACTACCCTCTGCTCCGTGCTGACATCGCCAGACGCATAAGACGAAGCGCTGCCCAAAAGGCAGCGCCTAACACGCCCAACACTGCTATCATGGTTGTACATCCCAAGGAGGGTTGACCCCTCCTTACCAACTCGCTCTATATCCTCTATAAATAGCCCCCATGGGCACAACTTAAAGGTATCTTATGTATCGTAATACTGCCCATTTATTTTTAGTCTTATTGCTTAACTAAACATATCTATTGTCTTGTTATTGCTTGGCATAATACCTCTTAGCCTGGTCTGTACCTAAGCTAAGGGTATCTCCCATACAGTGACTCATCCCAAAAAGGGAACATAGTGGGCTTATAGATCCTTACGGTACAGTTATGTTGCTGAATTTACAAAAATCTTCTTGTTTCTGCCTAGTTCATCTGCTATCTTCAAGAAAGAGTTATTAGGCGTATTTGTTTTTCTCAACGTATTTGTTTCTCACTTATTTTCGCCTACAAAATTTTTGGATCGTATTTGTTATTAACATGAATACCAAAATAGGCGAACCCAGTTTGGCCTGCCCAATCCATTTTGCAACCCGAAAAAAGAGGTTAGGTTAGGGTTGGTTAAAAAAAAAACGAGTCAAAAAACCCAACTCAACCCGACCAGAGCCGAGTTAAGGTTGGCTTGAAAAAATGGGAGGAAAAAAAAGTCTTTGTCACACTCATCCAATACATGTGGTGAGGAAACTAAGGAAATGATTTTCAATTGATATTTACTATAAAGGAAAACACTTAATATAACCGCTACTTATTAGCCACTAAATACGCTAAACATAGCACCTATGCATACTCAAGTTTCAAGTCCAACAAGACATAACGCTAACCAAATCAAGTTTCATGAGCATTAGATTCCCACGAAGAAAAGCAACCCAATATATGGGAAATACCATCATCATCTGCAAAACACAAACCAAAAAATGTTGTATGCGTCTGGGACTTAGCCTTTAGGTTTCTACTTTCTTAGAACAGATTTGGCCCCCTTATTATTCTTTTATATTTTTTTAATAAATAAAAAAGGGATAACTCGTGAGCTGACAAGTTTGACCCGCGGGTTGATCGATTTTTTTCGAGCTGGTTTGGGTTGTCAGCTCATTTTTACCAACCCAACCAGCCTTATTTTATGCGGGTTATGAGCCAACCCGACGGGTTGGCTCATTTTTGTCATCCCTAGTTATTAACGATAATGATAGTAATTATACTCGGATATGTAATATTTTGGGTTTGAACATTGTTTCTTTATCTAAAAATGTCACTATTTATTATCATTTTGATTTCTTATTTGTTATTATAATTATAATAATAAAGACTTAATTAGGTTCATATGCATTTAAGTGATGCATGAATATCCCTGTGGTACAATTGACCAAGATATGTTCAATTGCAACATAAAGTATAGAAAACTTTTGAAGAAATTTCATTAATTAACAAAGTGATAATTGTTCGCATAAAACAGTGCCACCTTGTTCTTTTTCTTTCAGGGCTGGGCTTCTCCTTCTGGGACTTACCTTTTTGTTCTCATCACCTTGCGCATTCGCTATTTCCATTTGCTCGAGTTCCAGATACTTCTTTGATCGGGTTCTGAACTCCTCCAACGTCCTCATTGGATCTTTATAGACTGATTTCGCCAGTCCAGATGATCCATCTAAACCGGCTACAATGAGGTGGACATGGATATTTTCCTGCAATTTCGGTACTTGCAAGGCTACATCTTTAAACTGGTTCATGTACCTCTAGAGTGTTTCTCCGGGTTGCTGTCGTATCTTTCCAAGCGCGAACTCAGATTTTGGGTGTTTTTTGCTTGTTGCAAAATTCAGCAAGAACGTCTCTCTTCTCTCCAAATTCTTCAAAAGACCCAATGGAGTTTGCAGGCAAAGTTGATAACCATGCATGTGTAGCCCTAGTTAGAGTTGTAGCAAATATCTGGGATATGATCGGTTCATCAATTCCCCGGATATACATATTTGTGTCGAACGCATCTATATGGACCTGAGGGTCCAAGCTTCCATTATACTTCGGCTGGTGTGCGGAATCAAATTCCTCAAGGAATGGAGCATTTAATACTTCGCCAGTAAAGGGGCTGTTATTGTACTACCCCATACTGTACTTCCTTTTGTAAGCACCGGGCTCCACGCGCCCTCTGACAAGTTGGGCATCTTGATTATGATGTTCCCCATCCCTGTTTCTCTGCATATTCTCTCTTGTTGAAGCATTCTGTGCCAGAGGTTGTGTGTTCGCATTCTGGTTGTTCATTCCATGGCTTCCCAAGTTTGGGTCCACAATAGCTCCAGCGTTTTGCCTTCCTTGGTTTTTAGCTTCTGTAACCCGGATTTGATTATTCAGGTTGCGATTACGGCAAGTATACCGATCGTTTCAAGTAATAAAGTGTGAGTAGAGTATCGTCCCATGAGGATTAATGCACCAAATACTATTCTCAATATTCCCTCTAATTTGGACAAATCAATTTGAATGTTGAGAATAATTTTTGAATTAAAATAAAAATAAAAATAAAAGAACAAAAAAAAATTTGCAATAACAATTAAAGAACATGCAAGAATAATTAAGAACGCAAGAAAAGATATGAGTAAAGAATGTCAAAAACGGAAACTGCAGTTAGGAATTATTTCACCTCAGATCCTCCTAGAGTTGTTTAATTTAATTCAATTATTAAATTATCTCAGATATTTCAGACAATTCATCTTCTAAAAAAATAGTTTGTTAAATCCTAATGTCTTATTGACTTTAACTCTTTATTCTAAGGGTGTGCATGACAACCTTCCCAGAATGAGTTTTTTTTTTAATTTCTGTTTTCGGGAACAAAAATGGATGAGAATTGTGTTTGACAAAATCAGTTTATTTTTTTGTTCCCGGGATGAACCGGTTTTTTTTTATGCTGGGGAACAAAAAAAAGAATTCAAAAATTTTCTGCTTTTCTAATTCTGGGCACAAAATTAGAATCAGTTTTCTAATTCATCTTGCAAGGAGTATGCGCATTTTGTCCCTGATTTAGATATGGAGAATATTGCTGATGTACAGAGCACTAGCCTTTGTCCCTGAACCGAGTTCTTATTCCTTCAAATTCTTCTCTGCCTTCTCTCCCTCGCCCCTCCCTGTCTTATTCACATTGGCCTTCTCTGGTGTGAAACCAGAATACTCCCCCACATTCAGCATGTGGCAGCTGTCCATGCTGTTACTGATAGCCCACTTTCCCATAATCAACTTCTCTCTTGGCTCTTTCTCTACAGCTAGCAAATTCCCTCCAATTTCCTCATTCCCTTGCTTCCTTTCTTTCATACGCACGCAGCGCACTATCCTCCATCCCCTACTTTTTGTATTATATAGGCGAATGGTAAGAGGGCAAGTCTTGGAGTAAGGGCAATATTATTCTTTTATCACTGAAAGGTTATGGGTTCAAATTTGGAAAAGTCTCTTTGCAAATATGCAAGGGTAAGACTGCATATAATTCTCAGAATGAAAAAAAAAATTGTGTTAACAAACGTAATTTTGATTCTCGGAATAAAAATAAAATACATTAACAAACGTAATTTTGATTCTCAGAACTCTTCCAAGGCACAGAAATAAAAAAGAATCATTTTTTTTTCAGAAACAGTGCCAGGAATTAGAATAGTTGTCATGCGTAGCCTAATTAGAATCCTAATGTCTTAGTGATTCCTCTTAAAATAGGCATTACAATGAATTATAAAGTCTACTACTCAAGCAAGCCTATGTCTAGATCATGCAAGAATTGGTTTTTACCCCTGTCAGAATTAAAACCCAAATATGTCTATTGTGAGCCTTAACCCTCAAATCCCTATAAGAGTGATTAATTCATACAAGGATATAGAAATTCATGCAAGGTAAAACACATATAACTAAAACAATTTATTAAAGAAACCAAATTAAACCACAACTAGGATTCACGTCAGATCCATAATCCTAACTACAAAAGAAAATTAGTCAGACATAACTGGCTTAAACAAAACAAAGAAATAAAAAGAATAAGAAATCATGAGGAAGAAGAAGAAAAGAAGAAGAATCAATGTTGCTCCATCTTCTTCAAGCTCATATCTCTCTCTGAAATCTCCAACTCTGGACTCCGGTGTTCTCTTCTCCTCTCCATATGCTTGCCTTCGTCGAATTGTGTCTATGTGTTTCCAAGAGATGCCTTTTTATAGGGATGAAAACCATATCTTCTAATTTTGCATACTATCTTTAATGGAATCTTCATTATAATCTCTAATTATATCTTTGATCCAATCCTTCAAATCTTCCCCTTTTTATTTAATGGAAAACTTTCCTTAAAAATATTCAAACGAAGATTTGATAAGATCTTGAATGATTCAGAAATCGAAAGTAATCTACTTGATCTCTTCAATTTATCTCTTTATTGAGCTGAAATTTAGTACAAAATATGAGAAATCTTATATTGAAAATAAAATAACAATTTAATTATAATTCTCATGACTTTTAATTACTTTTAAATCAATTTCATGCTCATATTGATCCTTAATACATAATAAATTGGAGACTAATCACGATCCCCATCGCAACCATTATCATATCGGGCTTGGACCCTTTCTGATCCTGGTCTTCTCAGCCCCAATAACCGTTGCTCCAAGTCTTTCATCCCCCTCGCATTTTCCTCCTGAAATCTTCTCGCCGTTGGAGGTTGTTACGATTTTCCATATCTTCCATCCGTCACAAGATTGCGACGAATGCGTTTTGGGCAAGGCGGGAATCAGGATCTGCATCCTATGTAATGCGGGCAGCAACGTCTGCCAGGTTTTGAGGAAGATGGTTGTTCGGAGCTGGATCAGCAACTTGGTTGCGAGGGGCTGGCATAGAGGCGGTGTCTGAAACACCCTCACTTACATGGACCGCATCATAGTCCACCTCGTTTTTTGGTTGGTTTTGAGGTTGGTTCACCTCTTCCAGAACTGGATCCAGTGGTTGGTTAAAAGGCTGCAGCTGCTGGCTATTGCTCCTTGTACGGACTGCCATCTCTAGTCAGATTTGCTGAATCATCGAGTTTTGTCGTAAATTCCCCACAGACGGCGCCAATGTTTTGTCTTGGAGACAGAGATATCTAGCCCAATGGACTAGTACGTTGATCTTGGATCTAGTGCCCTCTCCAAGGTATCTATGGAGAAGATACCCTCGAGTCAAGCAGATCACTGTGCACAGTAAGACGATAACGGATTTGCCAAATAGGGTGTGAGCATGCGCACAGTGATAACATAACAGTAAAAGAGAGAGCGTAACATACTTGTAAGTTTTACCTCTTATTTATAGGGTCTACGTGTGGGTAGTAGATTGTGAACCTTTAATGCCTTTGATGAGTGCCCAGGCCCATTCGTCATGCTGTCGTATTAGGATTGGTATCCTTGATGGATATCCTTCCATAGTTATGCTTGATTTAAATCTGAGATTATCCCTTGTTGGGTCTGCCAATCAATGAGTCACCTATATGGGTCCATAACAGAACCAATTCAATCCAAAAGATTAAACTGTTGGGTGAAGCTATATTCACGGTTTTATATATCTATAATGGAATGGAAGAAATGGATATATATTCTAC
The DNA here is from genome assembly GCF_033153095.1 of Gastrolobium bilobum. NCBI lineage: Eukaryota > Viridiplantae > Streptophyta > Magnoliopsida > Fabales > Fabaceae > Gastrolobium > Gastrolobium bilobum. The sequence goes on along the minus strand of NW_026896229.1, from coordinate 94,742 downwards.
AATCCTTTATGTGTTTTCTTTGTAATAAGCAAACCATTGGTCTTTCTTTCTTTGTTGCCTTTGGACTCCCTTTTTTGGTAGAAGATATATAGATGCTCTTGCTTTTAATATAATAGTTATGAAGACAGAAAATTCAAAATCCCTAGTCCTGTATAATAATTTATAATATGTCCATATATGAAAGTTTTATTCTTATATAATAAAATAAAATCTTTACTCTAAAGAGTGAGATAATTTTTTATTGTATTTTTCTTAAGACACATGAACTCGTTGTTGTTTAATATTTTTTAGGGATTTTAAAATTTTTAATTAAAATTATATTAAATTTCTTATTATGTTATATTAGTATTTTAAGTTTTTAAAATCATACAAACCAAATAAAGATCAAGGAATCTTTATGTTTTTTCACCTGATTGGTAAATGGGTCTCCTTTGCTAACTATTGTGTACTGTTATGTTATGTATTATGTTAACATTTCATATTTTAAAAAACTAAATAATAACGAAAAGCCAAAAATAAAATAAAATAAGAAGTAATTGAAAAAGAGAGGTATTTCAGAATACCTCTATTTGTCTGGAAGGTCACAATAGTTCTTTCGCTGGTATCGAACCGAGTTGTTGCATGATATAAGAAATACTCCAAACCAACAAGCAACTCGGGACACCAGCAACACTTTGTACTACAAAATTATATTTAACTTGTTACTAATTTGAAAATCAGGGAATGTTTGTTTGGTATGATATATAAAGCCTGATAGTATAAGCTTATATTATACGTTATGACATTTTTAGTTATTTGGTGTGACCATCGTATAGTATAAGCTTATACAGCAGGATCCATTTATACATCAAAATGATGTATAACTTAATCAGGCCTAGGAGGATAGGATTATGACTGATAAGGGGTTGATCTATTAACAAATGTAACTCTCAAGAATTAATATATTATTTTAATATTAGTATATTAAAATAAAAAATAATTTTTCAATATATAATTTTTTAAAATATTAGAGATTTTTATTTTTATAAAAATTAATATATTTTTTGGACACACTGATTAACATATTTTTATAAAAAATAATATCATCTGATATATTTAGAAGAATTATGTAAATTTATTGTTAAAAGGTATTTTTGACAAAAATATTTATTTTTAACCTATTTATTATTATACATTGTATTACCAAATATTCGATGATATTATCTTATACAATATCATGTCAAACGCTGAATAGTATTAAAATTTAATCAGGTCTTATATAATCATATCTTATATTATCAGGTCTTATACAATAATATCTTATATTATCAGGTCTTATACAATCAAGTCTTATCCTATAATATGTATAAAAAAATACTCATAGTAATTAGCCCCTTAGTTGGATATTGAGATTACTACCTCTGTTTCATAATGCTACAGTTTGAAAATGAAAATGAGGATTCATGAGTTGATATGCGGTGGGAAATTAATAAGTTGTTCAAGATGCCAGCTAAACCAAATATTTGAAATAGTATCGTTCGACTCAATAAGGAAAAATATTTATCATTTTAAGTGAAATTATTGTGTTTTAATGTATATTTGATGGTTCTTTGTATGTAAAAAATATTTGTTATTTTAAATGATATAACTTTATATTTTATAAGTGAAACTACCATATTTTATTGATTTTTTACCTTCTTTTTTTTACTATCCTCTATCTTTCTCTCTACTCCTAATTTTGAAGAGGAGAGAATATAAAATAGAAAAATATTTATCATTTTAAATAGGCTTTAATATTTATACAATGAATGTAGATAAGTTATTTACATTCACTTCCAAAACAATGTCATTTTGGGTTAAAAAATAAAAAATTATAATGAAAAAGACTATTATAACCCCGAAATAAATTATAATTACAAAAATACTTTGATTTTCGTCCCAAAATGATGTCATTTGGGCTCAATGTAGATAAATTATCTACATTGACTGCAAAAAAGTGAACTCTTTTAAATAACACAACTTTATATCATTTTAAGTGAAACAATTGTGTTTTGATAATTTTTTATCTTTTTTTCTTTCAGAATACTCTCTTTTTCTTTCTTTTCCTAATTTTGTGGAGAAGAAAGAATATAAAAAACAATTAAATATACACCAAAATAGTCGTTTACTTAAAATGACATAAATTTATATTATTCAAAGTGACAAACACTTTTTCCATATAAAAAAAGCTAATATTTTTTGCATCTGATGTAGAAAACAATTTCTGTCTCAGACACAAAATTCTCTTTCTCTCTCTTCCAATTTGGTGTTTGAGGTAAAAAAAAATTGTTTGCATCAGATGCATAAATCATTAGCTCTATAAAAAAATTACCAAATATGTAAAAAACACAATAATTTTACATAAAATGACAAACATTTCCCCTTCTTTTAATGTGACTCGATTCATAACCTAATTCCATTTTTAAGAATTTTTTTCGCACGTGTTATTTTTTTTTTAGCTATTCTGAAGATTTCATTGTTCGTTGTGATATTTAAAAATGGGAGAATATAAGACATAGCATTACTTTAAGGGAAATATAAGTCTTAAGTTGTTGCAGAAAGTTATCTTATGTTGTACACCCATCAAATCCTGTACCAGCTTTTGCCTTTTCTTTATTCTTTTTAAATTATGGACCTCATATATTTGTCTCAGCCACATAAGAGTACTATCTTCACTAACATGAGATTAGTAACTCCCTTACTTTAAAGTTTAAACTTAATGAAAACGTGATATACGAATTATGTATGGTGGGTCCAGGAAAAGTCCGTGGTGGGAGACCACCACCAATGGGCTAAGTGGATCAAATACACCAAGTGGGTCCGATACCACATCTTAACTCAAAACCATAAGGCATTGGGTTCATAGGTCCTTCCACTTATATACTCTTCACTTAGCTCATTACCAACCAATGTGGAACTCATCACACTTGAATTTCTCAACAATCTCCCCTTCAAGTGTGAAACTCATCATTGATATGCTCCCCCTCAACCGAGTACCCCAGGGCCCAAGTACTCAACCCACTTCCTAGCCAATCACTAGGCTAGCTCGAGTCCAACCCGGCTCTGATACCACTGTCAGGCGGGTCCAGGGGGAGTCCGTGTCGGAAGACCACCACTAATGGGCTAAGTGGATCAAATACACCAAGTGAGTCCGACACCATATCTTAACCCAAAACCTTAAGGCATTGGTTCATGGGCCATTCCACTTATATACTCTTCACTTAGCTCATTACCAACTAATGTCAGACTCATCACACTTGAATATCTCAACAATTAGGGGTATGTTAGAGAATAATATAACCATTAAAAAGGCCCTCACCCAACACCTTAAGGTTTTGGGTTGAAGTGATTCTTTACATGGTATCAGAGTCTCGGTGTACTGGGTTCGATCCTCACCGCCTCCCACCTCTAGTGGAATTTCTTTCTTCGCACATGTAGGTGGGCTTGTGCATTGTCACCCTTCAAGCGGAGTGGGCTCTCATATGAGGGGACATGTTGAGATATATAAAACCATTAATGTAGCCTCACCCAATAACTTAAGCTTTTTGGGTTGAATTAGTTCTTTACATGGTATCAAAGTAAAGGAAAGGAAATGTCTCGGTTCGATCCCCACATGCCATCTTTTGGAGAGGTTCAAATATCTTTATCCCTTTACCCACCCCGCACTCCGGATTAGTCGCATAGTCGGCTCAAAAAGTCGAAGCTTGTGGGGATACCAGGAGAGCCAACTTGCCTAAAAGAGATAATTAGGATTGTGTTAACTAAAAAATAAAAAAGAAGTAATAATATAAGTTGTCAAATTAAATTTAAGATATTATTTAATAATTTTGACTAAATCATATTTTGCCTGACACATTTTTACTAACCTCGTCTAATAAACATTCCTTTCGTTAGTGATGCTCATCAACCGATTCAAATCACGGTGACTAAACCAAAAAATCAATAACCAAATTAATTGAAAACCTAACAACCAAAAAAAAAAAAAATCGAATTATTCGATTTGGTTGGTGAAAACTGATCCAATGTATTTTGTATTTATTATTTTCAAAAGATGGTGACTTAGAATCTTGTTGTTTTGTAGGCTTGAAATTTTGTTATTTTGTAGACTTGGAATCTTGAATGTTATTGATAATAAACTATCTTGTTTGAGTTTTTTTTATTGTTTATTAATCTATTTTAACTCTTCATCAGTTTTATGACTTGAATTTTCCAGTGGTTTGTAACTTTGAATCGCTTTATTTTGATATAGCTAGCTATGAAACACATACTCGCCTTTTATCAGAAAAAATGCATGTCGGACACGTGTCGAACATCGATACGTTTTGACATGTGGTCAATGTTTTAAGACACGTTGACTATCCGACATGCTATTTTGACCGTGTCTGACACGGTCAAGTAGCAAAAATGTAAATTTTTTGAAATCAGTCACCACCGCCAAGCATTCCATTGTCGTTGCCGTTCCAAGAGTGCTTCAATCTTCTTCCTCGGGCTGTTCTTCGTCTTCCTCACGTCGCCCTCGGCCTCCCTTCATTTTTAACTTGCAGTTGGAGATCCACAACTTCAGTCTCTGCTTTCCACTTCGCTGCCCCTTCTTGCTGGTTTGGTGATGAGCTCTTGTTCTTGTTATTTTTTACGGCAGCTGCAACTTCTCAATCAATACAAGAATTTAGGGTTTTATTTTAATTTGAGATTGGGTTGGCATTGGACCATTATAGTGTGAGCTAAAAAGTGAATTTCAACTACCAAAAAGAAAATTGAATGTCAATTTTAATTCTTACCTTCCATTAATATACTTTTATCGATTTTTCAAATGAATAACATGTAAAATAATATATATATATATATATATATATATATTATATAAATTTGTGCAACAACAGCTTTTATTTAAATATGTATTTCACTTATTTAAAATATAAAACATAATAAATCATTTTTATATTTGAATAAAATGGGATTATAATTAAAATATATATTTTTATGAAAATAAAACTAAATTATTGAATATTAAATATAATATATACTACATAAATTAAAAGTATTATTTGATTAAAACGTATCCTAATGTGTCGAAATTCATATTTTTTTAGAATTAACATGTCGAAGTGATGTGTCGTGTCACATGTCGCGTGTCAGTATCGATGCAACATTGATAGCTAGTGATTTCTATGACTGAAATTTTAGGCTTTTTAAAAAACCAAAAATCGATATAATCCAATTCAATCCGAATAAAATTGGATTGAATTTAAAAAAATCAAAGCCAAATAAATGATTAAATAATTAAATGAGATTAGATCAAATAATTTTTATTTCAAAATTAATCTAATCCAGACCGCAAAATCAATGAGTAGTTTTTCATATTCAAATATGTTATTAGGATAGAATATTGTTACTATCAAATAATATTACTATCAATATCACTACTATATTTTAACCATTAATTTTGTCATTTAACAGTTGTTATTCATGTCAAATTAATAATTAATTAATAAATTTAATTTATTAAAATAATAACTGCAGATTGAGAAAAGTAAATAATTAAGATATAATAATAATATTGATAATAATATTATTTAGTAATAACAATGTTCATTCCCTGTCTTGTTATTGTGTTAACGTTAACAAACTCTCCGCTAGTGTAACAGTAGACCTCCCGTTTCATCTTTTTCGCCATTTTGGGGATATATGATTATCCACTTACTTTTCCCACCCCAAGTCACGTGACCAAATTTGAAAAACAAGGTAAGAACACGTGCCTCCCTGATTTGAACCTAAACGAAAACAAGGAGCACTCAAACCCAAAAAAAAACCCATTCTTGTGTTCAGTTCTTCTTCTTCTTCTTATTTGTTCTCTCTCTTTCTCTGAAAATCATCAACGTTACGAAGTGTTCGCCATGGAAGCGATACTCATAGATTGTGCGCAGAAGAGTCTTCGCCATTTCATGCACTCCAACGCCATCTTCATCTCACAGCGTCTCTGTGCTCAGTTTCCCTCTGAGGTGTTTATTTTCTTCACTTCCCTTATCATCTCTTCGTTTTCCTACACTAACACTGCACTCTCTCCCTGTTTGGTTCCTCAGAAAATCCGAGAAAACCTAAATGGAAAATAAAATTAACTGGTTCAAACTACGAGCTCGAGCAACTGCCACTTTTTTTTTTTTAACTTTTCTTCTTTGTTTTCCTCATGCTTTTTCGATACTTCCTATGCATCGAGATCGGTGATTTTCGCTTAGGTTATCAGAAGCTATTCGATTCAATTCCTGTACTGAAATTTCGAGATAAGAGTGTTGGTTGCTTTGGCAAGATTTAGATTCGGTTTTATTTTCACATTATTTTAATTATGTGATTATGTTGGGGTTTGAAGTTTCTTTGTGTTAGAGAATAAAATGAACCATTAAATAAAACCTTTGAACGGCTTAAGCTTTTGGGTTGAATTGGTTCTTTCTAAAGAACCAATTCAACCCAAAAACTTAAGTTATTGGGTGAGGCTACATTAATGGTTTTATATATTTCAACATGCTCCCTCACAAGAGAGCTCATTGGGCTTGAAGTGTGGACAATGCACAGCCCATCTATCTGTGCTAAGAAAGAAATTCCACTAGAAAGAAAGTGGGGGGCGATGAGGATCGAACCCGGGACACGAAGCTCTGATACCATGTAAAGAACCAGTTCAACTCAAAAGCTTAAGCTATTGGGTGAGGCTACATTAATGGTTTTATATATTTCAACGCTTTCTATAGTATCAGAGCTTTAGTGACAATAAGGTCATGAGTTCGATCCTCACCACCCTCACTTGTAGAGATTAAATTGTTGGGTCCAATCCAAACTTGTGAATGTTTACAGAGAGGAAGATAGAAACAAAGTTTTCACATGGAAGGTGATGTGAAATTTCAACCCTTATTGCCCAAGCCATAGTGTAAGCCAACACTTATACCTTTAATTTATTCATAAGTTGCAGCAAATGAGAATTAGTCTTGTTTGTCTGATCTTATTGAATTGACATGTCTCCTTTGTGCCTGAGATACATGATTTTGGATGTGCCTAACCAAGAATTTTGTGTCCTTATAACGCTGTTAATTATTACTTCTTGTTCATGAACTTTATTTGGCTATATTTTTATTCAGTGTCACTTGCTGAAGACATCTTTTGCGCTCTCTTAACTTAGTGTTTGGTAATTATTTTTTGTTTTGTACAGACAAATTTGCAATTGTTAGCTGGCTGTTACTTGCAAAGTAACCAACCTTATTCTGCATACCATATCTTAAAGGGTACGTTTCTTGCAATATTTATTATGTCTCGAACAGTTTCAGAGTTGCATTCTTATTATTTTTAAATATCACTGTTCCTTTTTCTGTTTAAGAGGGCTTCACCTGGAGCAGTGATAAAGCTTCTCTATTGTGACTGAAAGATCATAGGTTCAAATATGAAAAATAGTCTCTTTGTAAATATGTTAGGATAAGGCTGTGGACAAAGATTGTCCTCACTAGTCGGGATTTAATGGGGATTGGTTTACTATTCCTTTCCTGTTTCATTAATTGACTTTTAATAGTTCCCCCCCCATTTCTTGCTATTATCTTGCAGTATGAATTCTTATTATATCTCTCTTGTTATTTTTCTTCTTTGTTTCTTGAAGGAACTCAAATGGCTCAATCCCGGTACTTGTTTGCAATATCATGCTTTCATATGGATCTTCTTAGGGAAGCCGAAGGAGCATTATGTCCTGCTAGTGAGCCTGGTGCAGAGGTATAAAGCACAATTTAGAATGTGATTAATGTTATCTCCCGATTATAAAATTTATAAAAATATGTCGGTAGCAATATTTTATTTCCCAAACAATTTTAAATTGTTTATATTTCTTGTTCTGTTTAATTTCTATACCAGTTTGCTATTATTAATTCACTTATCACATAAGTTCTGACATGCCCTTCTGTTTTAAGTTGCTTTTTGTTACAACTCGTTGTGGCATTTTTCTGGGAGAGGTGAATGACTTCTTAAGTTTGTTGCTTTTTTTACTGTGTAGGTTCCAAATGGTGCAGCTGGTCATTATCTATTAGGGCTCATTTACAGGTTGCTGATCAGTCTTCCCATCAATGACCAAAATCTCCTTTAAGTACTTGGTTAAATTAACTAGTCTAATTTGGCTAAATCACATCATACTTATATAATAACACTTAACAATAACATCAAATTAGACATAATCAGAAGTGTTTTTATTTTTACCTCTTAGTAGAACGTACAAGAAGATTAGGAGAGTTCTAGTTATATGACCATTGCAAGAAATATTAAAAAGTTGTGGGGAAGTTTTCTGGTTTTTGTAAACTATCTTCTTTGCTAAGGATGGACTACTACAAAAAGTATCAGTAGAAAATTGCAAAAGGCATATTGTTGATGCTTGACACAGTTTAAGTAGACAGTAAGGTGTGATTTCAACCCTTAATTATTGTAACCAGTTCTATACAAAATATTTATTGCATAAGGCATATTATTGACTTACTTTAAGTAGACAATAAGGTGTGATTTCAACCCTTAAATTTTGTAACCAGCTCTATACAATATATATACACGTAAATTGTTCTTATTTATTATTTATTTTTACTTAATTTGTTCTTTCTTTTGTATGGGTTCATCGACTCCAACCTAAACTAGTTTGGGATGAAGGTGATGTCATTGTTGTTGTCATTGTTCTGTACAATTTATTTTTGCTAAGAAGCCAAAGCTAAAAAACTGTTTGGATTGATATTGCTCAAGACTTTTGCACAGGATTCTATAAGATAATGAGTTGTATATATCACTTTTCTCTATTAGCACATCCCTTTTTTAAATGTCTTGCATATCTACCTGTGCCCTCACAGACTTGGTGTCATTTGGTGGTTGATTCCCATTAAGCATTTCGTTGTTCTATGAAGATTTGGTCCTTCGTGTTCCTGGGACTGATTTCCATTGAATTATCTTTAAATATCTGTCTTTGCTTTAACTTGTAATTTACTTCATACTCTTTCATATCCACGTTCATCCTTCTATATTCCCTTGAGTTACTATTCTGCCTTTTCAGGTACACTGACAGAAGGAAAAGTGCCATACATCATTTTAAGCAGGCACTATCAATGGATCCTCTGATGTGGGCTGCATATGAGGAACTGTGCATATTAGGTCTGTGAGATGAATTCACTAGATTCCCAAAGCTCATCTGGCATACTTGATGTACCAATTGGTGAAACCTAGTATAAGGGACTGCTTGCTAAGTTGTTAAATTGTGTGTTTCCCCATTTGGATGAGGTTGTTTATAGTTTTGATGAGATAAGGAATCTGGTTAAAGCAAAGGAAACATGTTACACCTTGTATGATTTGAAAATAATACACCTATGATTTAAGCATTTTAGTTTCAGTAACTGAGCATCAGTCATAGTTTTATTGTGGTTTGCCCATAACCGGTGATATATAAATAATTTGACAATAATGAGCACTAGAAAAAATACTTGTTTTTTTATTAAAGTGCTTATGGTTCTACCAAATATTGAAATTGTCATATTACTCAATAAAAGCTGAAGTATGCCAGTTAGCGATGCAAATTTAGACTTAGAGTAATTAAATGGTTGTTTCGCTTTTGTTTTCTAAAATATGTTGTTGTCATCATAATCATCGTTGTACTGTTTTCTGAATATTTAAGGTGCTGCTGAAGAAGCAACTGCAGTTTTTGATGAAGCAGCTGCTTTTTGCATACAAAAGCAATACCTAAATTGCTCAATCTCTCACTACCCACATTCGTCAGCTGAAGATTGTAATGTAGTTGCCGCCAGACACTGTGTCTCTGAAGATGTGAGTCCAAGGCAACTCAGACAAATGCAGGGCCTAAAGGATATTGCCGAAAATCATCATGGAACATCTATGTTAGGAGGAACTGCTGGTCAAACTATTAATAGTTGTCCATCTATTGTGTCATTTTATAACACCCCATCTCCGATGGCCACACAGGTAACTGTAATTTTATATTGTGAAGGCCTATTAATGTTCATTAAAAAATTGTGGAATGCTAAACTATAGACTGAGTTATAGTTTCCACAAATTTGAGTATGGCCAGCAGGATTCAGAAATATATATAAAGGCATCGTATTTTTCCTTAAAATGATAATGCAGGTTCCTTGGTCAACTAGATGTGTTTGATGTCCATTTTTCTTTTCAAATGAATGACATGATCTGTTCTCCTCTTTTGCAGTTGTCAGGTGTTGCTCCACCCCCTTTGTGTAGAAATATGCTGCCTAATGGCCCAAATTTGAGTACAGTTGTTGGTGACAGTTCTCCTAAGTCAACAGTGAACTCTACTCTTCAAGCCCCTATTCAAGCCCCTCGAAGAAAGTTTGTGGGTGAAGGAAAGTTACGGAAGGTCGGTTCTATTTTTCTGCCTCTATTTGAATCACGTTACCTTATCTGGCATTTTTCTGTATATGGGTGTTGATTTCATTAAGTTGCTTAATCTAAAGTACAAGATGACAATTTTCAATACATTTTTCTTTCAGCAGTAGTGATGTTGATTTATCCAATTTGTTATTAATATCAAAACTGCCAATCTTTAGTCAAGCATTGAGCCGGGAGAGCCTTTCATTATAGGAATGACAGTTTATTCTGACAACATTATTGGACCTCAATTTTGTTCCCATCTAGTCATGACTTTATGGGCATCTGGATTTACCTTTTCAATTCATGTTACCATTGATTCTCATTGAATATGTATGTAATATAGTTAATTTTCTGCATCTCTGCTCAGCTAAAGTTTATTTTGCATTCAGGTCTTTCTGGGTTTTTATGTACTTGTGGGCACTATAGTGCCATGCATTCTAAGATGAACTTTTAAATGTATTTTCCATATTATGATGTGAATTATTGACCATTTGTTCTGTTGATTAACTGAATATTTTGAGGGTATTTTTTGCATGATTGTAATAAATATGTATTCTGGTTGAGTGCTTGACTTTTCAGACCTTTTGATATTATGTTCTTTTATTTTTCACCATTCATTTTTCTTTCTAAATATATATTTTTTCAGATTTCGGGTAGATTATTTTCTGATTCTGGTCCTCGACGTAGTTCAAGACTCTCTAGTGAAGGAGTTGTAAATGCAAATGCTAATGCAACAGTTGTATCTGGAAATGGAACTAGTAACTCTTATAGGGGAGGGTCAAAGCTTAACCCTATGGCATTTCGTACCATGACGGTTCGTAAGGGACAGTCATGGGCCAATGAAAACATTGATGAAGGTAATGGATCTTTATATATCTCACTACTTGATTTTATCAATTTATTCTTGTATATGGAAACAATTCCCTTTCTTAAATAATTTTGGTGCAGTGTTAGGTAAGTCATTTATTCACTTTTGCAAGTTGCATCCAAGCTGATGATGTTAGATTTCTTTTGTGAATTGTCTTCTATTCTATTGCCTTTGATATCTGTATTTAAATTGGTGATGCTTGATAGAAATATGAATCTACTGCCAGGTGCTAATCTAATATGTTGAACTCTAATAAGCTGAAGGGTTTGTGTATCCATTAATGGTTATGGTTCACACATTTTCTTAAAGTGATTATTGTTTAAAATTTTCTGTTACAATATTTAATGATTTCTCATTTCTTTATTTTTAGGGATCCATAATTATGTCCCAGATGATTCTCGTTTAAATATTACATCAACAACTTCTTGTTCATCTCCTGCCATTGAAGCTAAATCTTATGAACAAGAAGCAACAACATTTCAAGTTGGTGGGCAAGTAAAATGTTCTTCTGAAGTCATCAGTGGAGCTTCAGAAATACTGACCCTTCTAAGAGTTATTGGTGAAGGCTATAGACTTGCCTGCTTGTATGGGTGCCAGGTATTAATTGGATATTTCTGGAGAAAATCCAGATGTGGTTTATATCATTTATTAATGTAATTCTAATTAGAGATATGGAAATGGAAAAATAAAATGAGGAATATACCTTGTCCTCAGTTGCATTTTGTTTTTTAATATCTGTTTATGGTGGAGCAGGATGCACTGGATACCTATCTGAAGCTTCCACAGAAACACTACAATACTGGCTGGGTCCTTTCTCAGGTGATTTTTGGTGGCTCTGCTTGCATTCTCTGACCTTTCATTGTAATTCTTGGTACATAAGCATGGATTTATAGATATACTACATTCAGGCTTATGATACTATATTCCGATATTTTTTTGGCTGCAACTAGAAATCTTTTTCTTTATTGTGCTTAGCTTTTTTTTTCTTTGTTTTGAAGGATATCTTATCCCTCCCCCCCCAAAAACCAAAACCAAAAAAAAACAAAAAAAAAACTAGTTGTACTTCTCCACTTTTCTGTCTAATAAAATAGCAGTTAAATGAAATCTCTACATTTAACTGTCACTCTACCCATTTTGTAACTATAATCTTTTAATATATTTGTTACACTCCATAAGATGTCAAGAAATAACAACTTTGACAGCTTTGGATGAGACTATGAATAAAAGAAAGTACATCAAGACAAAGAAAAAAAAAAACTAAGGGCTAAATAAAATTTCCGATCCTAAATTAGAATTTAGTCCAAGGCAAGTTGGCTTGTTCTTTGTCCATGTCATGCAGGGGTTGTGTTAAAGATATAAATTGTGCCTCCATCTTAAAGCTCGAGCTTTTTGGAAAGTCAGTCTGGGACAATAAGAAAGTTGGAGAGAACAAGGATGTCTGAAACTGTGACCCATAAAGTATAGAAATACCATTTTGGTGTTGTGTTTGTCAGATACATCTCTGACACAGACACTTATGACACACTGATGAGACGTGTACATGCCCAGTTTAATTTTTTTTTTCCTGGCGACGCAACTTGGACGTGGCCATTTAAAATTTGACTTTTGTTGTTTTGGATGTACTTGTTCATGGCTAGTTCTACTATGAGACTTAAGGGCCATTTTCTTGAATTTTTTGAGGTTTTAAATTGACTTCTTATAGCTAACCTGGCCAAATTTGGTCTGCGGACTTTTTCACTGTAAAAGCTGGTTCTTTTTGTATGCCATTGGATTCTTTGATGGTGGTCTTTATGCTGGAGATCCCCACGGATGCATCACATTAACTATTTGTCATCTTACTTGAATATGTTTTAATGCAGGTTGGAAAAGCATACTTTGAATTAGTTGATTATTTAGAAGCTGAACGGGCCTTTAGTATTGCTCGTCAAATATCACCTTATAGTTTGGAAGGAATGGATATATACTCAACAGTCCTTTATGTGAGTTAACATATATTTTCTTTATAAAAAGCAAACCATTTGTCTTTCTTTCTTTGTTGCCTTTGGGACTCACATTTTTGGTCGATTCAACTAGTAAAATCTCTTGATAGAAGAACATTACCCTAATCAACTATGTTTTGATATCCTTGTTCTTGGCTCCTAGCCTAAAACTGCTCCTGGAATATGTTTGAGGCTCTGATTTCTCTGATGCTGCCCACTATTTCTGTAAAAGGATTCTTTTTTGATGGTTGTCATCAACAAATTACAAATGAACCCTGAACATTCATATGTGGCAATAACTTTTTAACGCTATGTCCTAGTATTTCTTTAGCTTCCTGCTCCCACAAAGTTTAAAATTTTAAATGCATGCCTGCATGTTTACTGCTTGACCAAACGGCTACTTTATCTATGGTGCAGCATTTAAAGGATGATATGAAGCTAAGTTACCTGGCGCAGGAACTGATTTCAACTGATCGCCTAGCTCCTCAATCTTGGTAGGTATACATTGAACTTTCTTGTAATTATTTGGTGTGCTGACTTTCATTTTTTCTGACTGAAATTTCTTCCCTTAATAAGTCATTTTTACGTAGTCTTTCTTCATTTTGCCGGAAGCTCAAAACTGCATATTTTCCTGTGTGTGTGTGCGTGCATGCACTGTGAGCCTAGCTGTGTCATGTTTTAAAAAAAAGAGCATTTTCTTTCGGCTGTGATAGTGATATTTGACATATTATTACCTATATCCTGTCTACTACATATGAAGTACAGGATCTTCCATAGAACATTTGTGTATATTTTGGCGAACTCCAGTTATCTGCTTGCGAAGCCTTTCATAAATATGCTGATGATAATATTATCTTGCTATTCAAGCACCACTGGAATCTTTTGGAAAATTAGAGCTTTAGAGTCTATTTTTCTTTTCTCCCCCCCCCCCCCCCCTCCCCCAATTGTATTTGGCTGTCCAATTCTTAATTACTATCATTTATACTGGTTTATCATTTCTATCGAATTCTGTGGCAGGTGTGCCATGGGTAATTGCTACAGCCTGCAGAAAGATCATGAAACTGCATTGAAGAATTTTCAACGAGCTGTTCAACTGAATCCCAGATTTGCATATGCACACACGCTTTGTGGACATGAGTATGATCATTGACCTTTTTTATGATCCAAATGCGCCCATGTTTTCAGCAACTTTTTATGGTCTTGTAATTCATTGCTACTTGCAGGCACGTTGCACTAGAAGATTTTGAAAATGGGATTAAGTGCTACCAGAGTGCACTCAGGGTTGATGCAAGGCATTATAATGCCTGGTATGGACTTGGAATGATATATCTTCGCCAAGAGAAGTTTGAGTTCTCTGAACATCATTTCCGTATGGCTTTCCAAATCAACCCACGATCTTCTGTTATATTGTCATACCTGGGAACTGCTTTGCATTCTTTAAAGGTTTATCTCTCGCTGCATTAATTGTAGTAGTACAAATACAAACTAGAACTGCATTAGTCTTTTGCTTGTGTTTTGTATTCAGGGTTCTGAAATTTTGCTTCTATGAGTTGTCAGAGAAGTGAGGAAGCATTGACCATAATGGAGAAGGCTATTTTAGCAGATAAGAAAAATCCACTTCCCATGTATCAAAAGGCCAACATACTCATTAGCCTGGAAAATTTTGTCGAGGCTCTGGAAGTCCTGGAGGAGCTTAAGGAGCATGCTCCCTGCGAAAGTAGTGTCTATGCTTTGATGGGCAATGTCTATAAGAGGCGTAACATGCATGAGAGAGCAATGCTTCATTATGGTATTGCTTTGGATTTGAAACCATCTGCAACAGATGCTGCTGTCATTAAGGTGATTGGCTTACAACAGAAATCTTTTTGCTCTAAGCTCATAAAGTTTTTACAGTTAACTAATCTTTCTGCTATCTGGTTGGTTTGGTGAATGTTCAATTACTTTGTAACTTTTTAGATTATTGACGACCACTTTAGAAGACAATAAAACTTCTGGTTGTAGTCATTTATTTATTTATTTTTCCTGTGTGATTTGGAGCTTCTTATTCTTTTCTATCAGGCTGCCGTTGAGAAATTGCATATACCCGATGAGTTAGAAGACTACGTCTGAAGTGCAAGATTTGAATATTTGTTCATAATGATTTGCTTTCGGCTAATTGTGTATAAAAGCACACAAATGCTTGAGGAGTATCCATTGGTGGAGCCATGATCTCTAGAAATGACTTAAAGTTTTGTAGGATATTGACATAGGATTAGAGCAAATGATGCAACAGAGGTACCCAGAAGCTCCTATACTTGTACAAATAGTTGTTTTAGGGAAAACTACGTGTATCATTAGTTTATCCATTCATTTATTCATATATCAGAGCTTTATTCTGTCAGATCTAGTCAAAATTGTTAGAAGTGTCAAATGCCTCATTTCTTGTTCATTTTCAGATTTCAACTTCGATTCTCTCATATGATGCTGAACTTCATCTCTGCAAATTCTTTCTTTTCTTTTCTTGTATCAGTTTCACTTTAAAAATAGCAAAATATGGGGGCTTAAACTGACCAGGGCAACCAAATGGGATTATCTTTTTTGACATTTAAGCTCATTATATGAAGTAGCGTTTGGAATAATTTATTTTAAAATTAAATAAATGGCAATTCTTTAAAATATTTTTTGTAAAAAAATGTCTCACAAAAAGTGCTCAAACATTTGGGAAAATAGCTACAGATGCCCGTGCTTTTATTATGTTAATTATAAAGGTAGTAATTTAAATAAAATCTTTATAACAATTTATCATTTATCTTTGTATAAAAAATAGGGTTCATTTTTTCTAAACTGAATACAGATAAGTTATCTCTATTGAATTAAAAATGATGTTGTTTTGAGGCAAAAATTAAGGTATTTTTATAATTATAATTTATTTCAGGGTTATAGCAGTCTTTATTATTACAATTTTTTAATCTTTCAATCAAAACAATATCGTTTTAGGAGTGAATATAGATAATTTATCTGTATTCACTCCATAAATGTTAAAGCCTAAAAGATAAGGTAAAAATGTTTGTCCTTCTAAAGAATGATCATTTTAGTTAAAATTAATATTTTTTATTTAAAATTTAAATTAAAAAAAGGAATCACTTTCTCTCTTATAATTTTTATTATGTATCTTTTTCTCTCAAGCATACAATTCTACGTACTTTAAAAAGTACAAGCACTGAACCCAAAAAATAAAGGAAAAATTTCACTTTCATTTCTTGTCTTTATTATACAAAATAGTAAATTATTAATAGTATTAAAATATCCCTAATTAGAAACAAAAGTTTAAAGAATTATATAAATTCAGTACTAAAAACCATTTGATATTTGAAATATTGAAAGGATTGATATTATATGAAAATATCAAATAACATGTTTAAGTTTATGCTATAGTATATAAATTTTTTATAAGAACAAAATCTACAAATAATAAAATAATTTAGTTTTTACTCTAATATATGAATATTTTATAAGAATTTTATTTGGCCATAGGAAATGAGATTTGGTCTTATTATGAGTCTTTTTGGATCCTCTCTTTTTTAAACTAAAAACAACTTATAAGCTAAAGCTAAAAAAAACCTAAAAATTGTTTGGTAAATTATAAAGATAGACAAAAAATGGCTGCTGGGAGATTTAGTCCTTTAGGGCTTTTTCACCTTTTTACCCCTTATTAATTAATTAATAACCATTTTGCCCCTGATTCGAAACTATTTATCAATCTGCTCCTCTTTAGTCGACTACCTTGCATTTTTAATCGACTAAATGACCAAAACAGACAAAAAATGGCTGCTGGGAGATTTAGTCGACTAAATCTTCATATTTTACAAAAAAAAAATAAGTCAGTATGATTTTAATCGATTAAGTAGAGAGATTTAGTCGATTAAATCTCCCAACAACCGTTTAGTCGATTAAAAATGCAAGGTAGTCGATTAAAGAGGGGCAGATTGGTAGATAGTTTCGAATCAGGGGCAAAATGGTTATTAATTAATTAATAAGGGGCAAAAGGGTGAAAAAGCCAGATTTTTAGTTTAAAAGCACATATTTCAAGAAAACTATCTTTCTCTCTATCTTTATAACTCTTCATATAAAAAAAAGAGTTTTTCATTATAAGAGCTTTTCTCAAAACCTGTTTGACCTAACTTTTATAAGTAGCTTATAGCTTAAAAAAAAGAGGATCCAAACAAGCACTATGTCTAACCTAACCAAATCTATTTCTTTCGATCATTTAATGGATAAAAATCTCAAAACAGTGCTTACATGTAAATTAGGGTTTATTGTTTTTTATGTTGTAGGATATAATTTTATTTCCTATACATGTATAAAAATGTGTAGGATTCATATTTTTTCTTTCTCTCTTCTCTTTATATGAGACTCACACATTTTTATATGTATGTAGAAGATAAAATTTATTTTTTAAAATATGAGAAACATAAAACCCTACAAATTAATAACAAAGGAATGTTTTTAATATTCAATTTGAATATTTGAGATAAACTACTCAAATCTCTCGCCATTAAATCACACCTTTGATATAATTTAATTCTACCAATTGATTTAACCATTATGAACACTTTTGGTCAAAGTTTTAATTATTAAGGTCCTGCACATGTATAAGTTCCTATTACAAATAGTTGGGCTTTTGGATTGTATCAATGCATTTTTTCTAGAAATTCCACCTGTTTAATTTTTTGGTTAAACGTATTACCAAACTAATACTAGTCTACGCATATGATTGTGCACCTATCAGATATGCGTTTTGTGCACCGACACAAATTTTCACTCATCACTGTACATGACTTTATTTTTTTTTTTGTATGTTATCGTTTTTTGTTCATACTTCCTCTACCACTTGCTAATATAAGTGTTGGAAATAATATTGTAAATATATATTTTTCTTATTAGTATTTAGGTTAAGTCTAAGTTAAGCTCATTAGGTTTCTATATATATATTGTACACACTTAAACCTATTCAATATACAGATTATTTCACAAGTTCTTTCGTCTCTTGTTATTCAATATGGTGTCTAGAGCCTAATGAGAGGAATCCTGATTCTTTTTTTTTTTTCTTTTCCGGTGAACCCACTTTTCATCGTCTTTTCAATTTTTTTTTTCCAGATATTGTCTCCTTGTCAATTTCCAGAGATCTCCTTTGTTCTAGGATCGTCTGTGCATTGTTGTTGAACCGTTTTCTTCGCGAACCACCGCCAAACAACCTTAACCATTGCTCCTCCGTCGTTGACCACCACCGTCTGATAGCTTTTTTCGGTGAGCCACCTACCGTTGTGCTCGTTTCGATCGTGTGCTGTCGTTTGTCCAGGTCTCGTCCAAAAAAGGTCTCTTACGTGCTCTCATGCGCGGGCCAAAGCCGCGCACATGGTCTTTTGTTGGGCTGTGCGTGAAGGCGCATGGCACATCCTTTCCAGCAGCGACGGAATGGGTTTTTCTTGTCTCTCCACGATGTTTCTGGATCTAGTCCTGTTTTGGTGTTTCGACATTGTTTTTGGTGACTCATAGATCCTACCCCTACCAGTTAGTCTTGTGATCTGTCTTTTTTATTTTCTGATCTTTCTTTTGTTGGGTGATTATGGATTCCCCTACCTCTTTTATTCTTGGGTCTTTGGCTGCTCCCAAGTCGAAGTCTATTATTTTTTTCAATTATATCCTTGCTCCGCTGAGTGTGGATAAATTGGATGGCTCGAACCAGGACTTTTGGTCGTTAGATTTGCGACTTTGGTTGGATGGGAAGAATTATACATCCTATCTCACTACTAAGGCTGACTCTATTGTGGATAATGAGATCACACGATGGAATATGATTGATGCTCAGTTGTGCAGTCTCATTAAAACTACTCTTCATCTTTCAATTAAGCAGATTTTTCGACCTATAAATACTTGTGAAGCTATCTGGAGTCCGGCAAAGGCATTGTACACCAATGATACACAACGACTTTATGGTGTGTGTCAGAAATTGATGACTACTTTGCCCCTCGGGAGTTCAATTATCCTATGTCTGAGTATTTGGGAAAAGCTCAGAGTTTGCTTCATGATCTCAATTAACTTCTGCCCCTTACTGGTGCTGCTACTAAGGAGCGGGAACATCGTAATACCCTTTTATATTGTTCATTTTAAATGGTTTACCTTCCTATTTGTCTACCAATCAGGATCAAATTTTGGGGTCTGCTACAGTTCCTACACTAGATTCTGTGATGTCTACCTTGCTTAGGACTCCATCTAAGCCCTCTACATCATCAGCACCTCCTATAACCCATGTACCTCCGGTTGACACCGTTGACTCATTTACCCTTGCTGTTTAGGGTTATGGTCGTGGACATAAACCCTCTAAATGAAAGTTACTATGCACTCATTGTCATCAGACCAATCATATTGTTGACCGTTGTTGGAAGCTTTATGGCAAGCCACCTCAGCCTCCTCGAATTGCTCATGTTGCTCAGGCTACCTCTAGTGCTCCTGCTTTAGGGTTACCTTCCGCTACGTAACCTCCTGCCATTCTTCTTAATGAATTCTTGACTTAATGGTCTGAGAAGCAAACATTTGGTTTTACTACCTCCATTGCTCCCATTAGTAATTCTTTTGCCGGGATCTCTTAGTTACACTCTCTAAGCCCTTAGACTCTTGATTTTGAGGCTTTTGATCACATTTTCTGGTAATAAGTCCTTATTCACTCTTTTTTGTACCACTAGTTCATTTCCTACTATTACTGTGGCCAATGGGTCTCTAGTCCAATCCTATGGGATCGGCACGATTTTTCTTTTACCTCATTTATCTCTAGATCATGTTCTCTATATTCCATATTCTCCCTTTAACTTACTTTCTATTAGTCATTTGAGAAAATTCATTGATTGTGTTGTTTCCTTTACTAAAACCTTTGTCATCTTTCAGAATCGGAGTTCGGGGAAAAGGAGATTACCAAAGGATGTGAGTCTCATGGCCTCTATCAACTTTTCCTTCTTCTTTAGCCTGCTCCACCGAGGATTCTCCTCTCACCATACATGCTCATTTAGGTCATCCAAGTCATGTCAAGCTTCAGAAGATGGTTCCATATTTATCGTCTCTTTCTAGTTTAAATTGTGAATCTTGTCAGTTTGGAAAACATACTCATAGTAGGTTCCCAAGTTGTCTTAGTCGTCAAGCTTTGTCCCCATTTTTTGTGGTCCACTCTGATATTTGGGGAACAAGTAGTCATCCTTCTACTTTAGGGTTTAAGTATTTTGTTACTTTCATTGCTTAAGGCCAAAGTTTATGTAGGGGTTTATCTTATCACTATCGCATGCTTTAGGCTTTCAAACAAATGATAAGGTGCACTCCATTAATAAAAGGAAAAGGTCTCATAACACCCTTATAGTAACCAGAAATGACCAAAGTCATTTTCAACAACAAAAATGCCAAACTTCTTTCATCAACATCGAATAAAAAGCAAACAATAATTTCACACGAACTAAAATAGAATGGCGACAAAATTTATAACATGTGAACTAAAAATATATAAAAATCATGTTGATTATGATCGGTACAAACCGGGTTTCGTATATCTTGCTGGGTCACCGAGACTCGGTCGAGTTGATCGGTCCAAACCGAGGTGATTGCATGACTGATCCAAATGACCATTAGAACCGGGGAACCCACCGGGTCACCAAGACCCGGGTCGACTCGACCGGTCCGAGAGGGGTATTAAAACACTTCTACCAACCTTTCCAGTTACTACCAATTTTTTACAAAGCTTATAAGTCATTTAAGACAATGTTTGGATCTTTCTTTTTTTAAGGTAGAAGCTACTTTTAAGCTAAAAGTAAAAAAAAGAACTAAAAAAAAGCTAAAAGCTATTTGGTGACAATATAAAATTTTTAGCTTAAAAATACATATTTCAAGAAAAGCTCCTTCTCTCTAACAAAATTGAAGAAAAGCTAACAAAAGCTTCATTATAAAAAAGGAAGAGATTTTTTTTTAAATTTGTTTCGCATAAAAATAAGATAATCCAAATATTCAGTAAATGTCAATGTGGCTTTTAAATTATAGAGTAAATATTTTTTTTGGTCCTCAGCAAATTTCACGATACCCGCTTTAGTCCCTAGCAAATAAAAAGATCCATCGTAGTCCCTAAGAAATTCAAAATGGACCCATTTTAGTCCTTTTAAGGACTGATATGGGTCTTTTTTGAATTTTTTAGGACCACGATTTCAACTAAATGAGTCCATTTTGAATTTCTTAGGGACCACGATGAGCCTTTTTATTTGCTAAGAACTAAAGCAGGCATCGTGAAATTTGCTGAGGACCAAAAATGGTATTTAATCTAAATTATATGATACAATACAATGATACCACTGGAAGCTTTAGTATTGAGTTTTTAACAATTACAAATATTTTCTGTATAGAATTTGTTATGATTTAAAATATTTCATATTATGTAAGTATTGAATGTACATTCACCATTGAAAGAATAAATCACTAACTATCAAAATAAAAAAAAGAAAAATGTGTGTTATTTTAAATGATACACCTTACATTCTTTTACTATTTTTTTTTTGTATCTTTACATTCTTTTACTCTCACAAAGTGGTGAGATTCACATATTTAAAATTTTTCTCCATAATTTATTTCTTCCTTTTACTTAAAATAACACAATTTTCTGTCATTTAAAATGATATATACTTTTTCCATAAAAAAAATCTAAAACAAAAGAATCTACTAAATAAAATATAATTAATTTATTATTATTATTTATAAATTTTTATTTATAAATTATCCTAATAATATTTATAATTTGTAAGAGTTTATAAAAATAAAATTACGTAAATATAACCAGCTCTGTCGTAAAAGCGACTCTCACTTTATCATATTGCTTTGGACGCTGTCATTTCCCCAATTCCATTCAGCGATCATCGTGTTAGGGTTTTTCTTTTATTTCTTCACACTTCGCACTTCACGCTCACAACTTTGTCTCTATAACTGGTGCAGTTAAGGTACGATATTTTTTATTATTTTTTTGTTCTTGTTATTGAAAATTTATTTAGATTTTGTTTAATGATTTTGCCAAATCTTGCTTTCAAAATGAGAATTGTAATGCTAGGGTATTGATTCTTGATGAATTGTTCTCAGAGTTTTTAGGTCACCAATTAGGTTTAGGTCGACAACAAGAACATGGGGAGTAAAGGTAGAATACCATTACCCCCTCCACATATGAGGCGTCCTCTTCCTGGGACAGGCATGTTGCATCCCGAGGTCTTGGGCCACGGGATGCACCCTCTGCCGGGCCGAGGCCCTGGCCCATTCCCGCCGTTCGATCTAATGCCGGCACCGGAAGTTTTGGAGCAGAAGCTGGCTGCCCAGCATGTGGAGATGCAGCGGCTGGCTACCGAGAACCACAGGCTTGCTGCCACCCAAGGAACATTGAGGCAGGAGCTTGCCGCGGCGCAGCACGAGTTGCAGGTGCTGCACGCACAGATTGGCGCTGTGAGGGCTGAGAGGGAGCAGCAGATGCGGGGCTTGGCGGATAAGATTGCCAAGATGGAATCCGAGCTGCAGGCCACCGAGCCACTTAAGCTTGAACTGCAGCAGGCGCAGGGCGAGGCGAGGAACTTGGTTGTGTCTAGGGAGGAGCTTGTTTCTAAGGCTCAGCAGTTGAGTCAGGAGCTTCAGAGGACGCATGCGGATGTTCAGCAGATTCCGGCTCTTATGTCGGAACTTGAGTGCCTCAGGCAGGAATATCAGCATTGCAGGTAATCTTTTGCTTTGGTTTTAGGTCTGATGGGAATAATTATGATTGTCACTTCCAGCTTAAGTTGTTGTGGATTTGAAAAAAAAATTGATTTTTCATTATCCCTAAGGATATGAACTTGTAAGCATTAATTGTAGAACTCAAGAAGAGTACCCCTTTAGGTCAAAGAGTTTGTTTGAATTGTAGTACATGATAGGATTGATACAATGTCGTGCTGGCTGCTTTATTGAAATGAACCGTTCGTTTGTTGATTTCAAATTCATAAACAGGAAATAGGAGGATTAGTATTTTAGTTTTTTTAATAATAGCCCTAGTGTTATTTTTTACCTGAATAATTTTGAAATGATTTTCCCACAGTTTTTCTACATAAAGAGATTGTAAAGAAAGGAGGATTGTAGGAAAAGGTAAATATCAGTGTACCAGTTAGGAAGAATTGTGATGATACCAAGACCTATAGATGTTGTGTCATATCACAAAATAACAAAAAATTATAAACTTTCTCGTTTCTTTAAAATCCTGGTGTGCCCACTTTCATAGGGATAGAGACATTCCTTTATATGTGGGGATTTTCATGAAGTTATGAGAGGTTTTCTTTGGTCTGGAGTAGGAGAGAAGAGACCACTTGATTAGATGGGAGATTCGTTGTAAGCCTCAGTTAGATTAGAGGGACTCTTGTTAATTGGGTTTTTGAAAAATGTGCGTTTGGCCAGTAAATGGTTGTTGCATATTTATGTACGGACAGTCCCATTTTGGTCTCTGGTAAATAGAGCAAGTAAGTTTTGGACTCGAACAGGTGGGCTATGTTGCACCGACATCGACACAGGACACGATACGACATTCCGACACATTAATTCTAAAAAATGTTAGATTTTGACACGTTAGGACACATTTTGATATTAAATAATATTTTTAATTTATGTAGCGTATATTATATTAATTTTCAATAATTTAACAAAAAAATGAAGCTAAACTTATAATACCCATCAATTTTGAAAATAAACATAAGATATACCAAATATTTATATTAAACTTAATAAAATGATAATCATTATCCAACAAATCTAATTGTTAGAACTAAAAACGCAATGCAACGCAAACTTTGAACCCTTTTTCGAGTCTCTGCAATGCGTGTTAGAGTGTCGGGAAGTGTCGGACACAACACGTCAGAATTTTTGAAGTGTCGGTGCATCATAGCAGGTGGGTGACTGTCTGGCAGTCTCTGCTTCTCACTCAAGCCCCCTGGAATTTTATTTCTAAGGGGTATTTTCTCTTTTTCAATTAGTTTCTTTTAGAGTAGGTAAGGTTTTAGGAGGATCATTGGGTGAAGAAGGAAATTCTTTTACGAGGCCTTTCCTTGCCTTTATTAGCTTTAAAATTTGCATTAACTCCCTGTCCAACATTTTGATTGTTGTTTTAAGTTTTAACACTTATATTCCTTCCTGGAATTTCCATTTTTGTTGAACCCTATATGACTGAGACTTTTGAATTTTATTTTGATTTGCTCTTGCATGACTTGTTTCTTTTGTTATCTATTCTGAGTATTGGAGAGTTTAGATTCTACATTTCTACTGGAGTTGATTCTGGGATAAATAAAAAATGCCATAAAAAATTATGAGGAAGGTTATATTTAAAATCTCTTTCCTTGCAACCTCTTACAACCATTTCCGTTATTGTTACATCAAAAGTATATCAACGGTAATAAAATGACATATGAGAGCCGTTGGTTTCATAACAAAATGGTTATAAAAGGTTGTAAGAAAAATGAGGTTGTAAGTGTACCCTGCCTAAAAAAATTATTTATCCCGCAACTAAGGAAGTAAGGAGAAGAGAACAAAGCACCATGAAAATACAAGCATTTCACTTGAACAAAAAGCACCACAGGGCTGAAAAAGCAGCATGCCACCATAATGTTTTCTTCTTGGCTTGAAACCTCTGTCATGACTTCCAATTCACCCAATGAACCTTCGTTTAATCCCTTGATTCACCAAAAAAACCTAAAACCTAATCCATTAGCTCTTTTCTTTCTTACTGTTCTACACCATGCTATTATAGTGTCAGTCATGTCCCTGATAATCTGTTCTGACTTCCAATCATGCAGGGCCACTTTTGAATATGAAAAAAAATTATACAATGATCACCTTGAGTCACTTCAAGGTATGGAAAAGAACTACATTTCTATGTCTAGAGAAGTGGAAAAACTCCGTGCAGAGCTTACAAACACTGCTAATGTTGATAAAAAAAGTAGTACGTATCTCCTCCTGTTACCTGTTTTCCCTGTCAGAGGAGAGCCTTGGTCTTAAATTTTTTATTTTTTATGGATTAATGGAATGCAATAAAATGCAGGTGTGCCTTACGGTGGCACCCCTGGAACTAATGAGAATGAGGCGTCTGGTCTTCCTTTGGGAAAAAATACATATGAGGATGGTTATCCTGTTGCCCAGGTGTGTGCACCCCATGTGTGATGTTCTTTTAATTTTTTGTGGGAGTGCTACATTCTAGTCTACTGTCTAATGGGTGATTTTTTTTGTTCTTCTGCTTATTCCAACTTGATATGATTTTCTTACAAGACTAATGCTTAACATTAGTTTGATTTTGTATCCAATAACCGGGAGAATACCTGAAAAGGACATACTTCGATACGATTTCTGTAAGATATTGTTACTCATTAGTCTGTAAAAATCAGCATTCTTGCAGTGCCAATTTAAATATAACAGAAGTGTTGGTTACTTTGACTAATAATTTTAATATCTATAAAAGGGTCATGGTTGTTGCCTTGATTTCCATGACAAAGATTTGTTGAACTATGCATGTATCTGGAGAGAAAGTTGGACTTATTCAGAAGTGCTATAGTCGGGCTGTTGATGTTGTGGTCAACTTTTTTACGTGCATCTTCTAAAACATAGTCAAAGAAATATTTTTAGTGTAATGTAACAAAAAAAGGGAAAAGTATAACTGAAGGTTATCAATTAGAATTTTAGCAGGGTCTACGTGTTCTTTGGTTGATTCTGATTATAAGGAAGTCCAAATCAGTTGTCCATTTTTAATCTACCCTCTTTAATTTGTCTCCCATGATAATAAATGTCCGTCCTTTATTTTGTTTGCAGGGACGTGGTTTCCTCTCTGCTGCCAGTGGTGGTGGTGCAGCCGGTGCTACAACTGCTGCTGGAGCTCAACCTGGTGCAGTTTCTGCAAGCACTGGTTATAATGCTCCGAGAGGGCCTGGTTATGATGCATCTGCTGGGCCTGCGTATGATGCTCAAAGGGCGGGTACTTACGATGCACAGAGGTTGACTGGTTACGATGCAGTTAGAGGATCTGCTTATGATTCACAGAGAGGAGCAGTTTTTGATGCTCAAAGAACTGGTTATGATCCACAGAGAGGAACTGGTTATGATCTGCAGAGATCTCAAGGTTATGAAATGCATAGAGGACCTGGTTATGATGCATCAAGAGCAAGTGGCTATGATGCACAGTCAAGAGGTGCTGTTGGTCCTCATGGACAAGCTCCTCCGGGGAACAATATGCCTTATGGGTCTACAACACCACCTACTCGCGGTGGAGGTGGATACGAGGCTCTGCCTCGAGGAGCAAACCCTGTCAGGAGATGAGCTTAAGATGACATTTGCCAGTTGGGGAATGGATTCTTTCATCTTATTTTAACATGATGTGAAAAATATCAGTCATTTATTTATAGATCAATGGTCAGCAATTAAAATGACTTTTTTTTTTCCATGTTAGGAATTTTGTCATTAAAATCGTGACCGTTGATTCTTTAATGAATGATTGAGGTTTTTTACGTTACATGGTCATGACTCATGTTAAAACAAGACACGAGAATCCATTCCCTCCGTCATATATTGATGATTCTCAAATCTATTTATAGTTTGTGTCATTCAAATCTTAATGTTTGGAATCTCAAAGATTTTTGATGGGCTTTTGGAAATTTGTTTTTGTCCAGTGTTACCTGAAAGTACATATCTCTCTTGACCATATTTCTCTGTAATGTGTATGGTGGGACTGTAGAGTTAGTAGCCTTTGAGAGATATATACATTCTTTCAGCTTTGAGATGAGGTTGGCAACATAAGACAATCAAGGTCATGTAATACTGTTTTGGCAATTCCAAAGTACGTCTCCCTTCAAACTTAGTCAAGTAAAATTTTGATTATATGATAATTAATTTAATCATTTGATGTATTGAAATATCAAGTGGGATTTTTGAAAGATATATATATGCAACTTATAGTAAAATAACTATTTTTAAAATCCACTTGAAAAAAGGTGGTGTTTGGTTGGAGGATTTTTGTAGGATGCATGGGGAAGTGAGGGAGGACATTCAATAATACCATGTTTGGTAGCACTTAAAAAAAAATGCTGGGGAAATTTTTTGTGTGTAATCTTAAACCAAATTCTCAAAGAAAAATCCCATCCAGTGGGTGGTATTGAGATTTTGCAGGGTAAATGAAAAATTTGATACTAAAATTGTGTCAATATTCTCGGTAAAAATTTTGACCTACCAAATAACTTTTTTTAATTTTTCTATCAAACTCATTTTTCTACCACTTCCCTAGTAATTACATTTTCCCAATATTCAAAAAATTTCTCACCAACCAAACGTCCCCTTGAAATATTTTTATAATCCTAGTAACAAAACCTATAGTTCGATAAACGGATTGGGGCCTCTGGCTGCTATGGTTATTTCATTATCTGGCGGTTTTAGGCAAATGAGTGTATGTTTTTATGTTATAATATAGGGTTATGTTTATCTCATTTTATATGAGATAAATAACTTTTTTACACACACAAAAAGAGGTTGGGTCCCATAACTCTTTTTTCTCTCTCCTCTTACCTGTGAGTCCTACTTATACTTTTATTTCTACAACATGAGATAACTTTTTTCCTACAACATAAAAAAAATATATCCCTATAATATATGCACTAATTATTTTTTATGCTTCATATTTTATTATTTAATAAATTTTTTCATTAATTAAAGTTGTTGGCATTTCAAACTCAGTGAAATTTTGTTATCTTTATATTCAAGGATATAGTATGCATAGTAAATGTAAATAAAGAATTTGATTCTTAAAAATATTATGAAAAATTGAGTTTTTAATGTTTATCTTATTAATAATACAGATATCTTAATTACATTGCATAAGAAGTTTTTTAAGGGATAAAAATTGAGATAAACTACAGTTTTGTTAAACAAATTTCAAGTATTACTTTAAATTTTTGTAAGCATTTTTTTCATATCAAAAAAATCCTTGAAAACATAATTTTTTGTATTTATTATTATTAAAGATTATTTCAATTTAGTTAATATTTATGTTTTATAATATATAAATATATAAATATTTTTATGTTATATAAAGTTAAAATTTTATATCAAAACACAGTTACATTTATCATAATAATTTAAATAAAAATGTACTGCTTATTTAACAATCTCTTAGCATAGCAGTATAGCACAGATAATTTTAAATAGGTTTGGGTTATTTTTTGACCCGTTAATAATTGAGCCGTATCATGCTCCGAAAGTTTAACCCGCCGTAATGTTTATCCTATTAATAATACAGATATCTTAATTACATTGCATAAGAAGTTTTTTAAGGGATAAAAATTGAGATAAACTACAGTTTTGTTAAACAAATTTCAAGTATTACTTTTAAATTTTGTAAGCAATTTTTTTCATATTAAAAAAAATCCTTGAAAACGTAATTTTTTGTATTTACTATCATTAAAGATTATTTCAACTTAGATAATATTTATGCTTTATAATATATAAATATATTAATATTTTTATGTTATATAAAGTTAAAATTGTATATCAAAAAACAGTTACATTTATCATAATAATTTAAATAAACATGTACTGCTTATTTAACAATCTCTTAGCATAGCAGTGTAGCACAAATAATTCTAAATAGGTTTGGATTATTTTCTGACCCGTTAATAATTGAGTCTGCTCCGAAAATTTAACCCTCCCTATAATGCGCACATATAAATACAAGTTCCTTGTTGCGTTTCATTTCTGAAATTCAAAATTTTGTATTTTCCCGCCAACGCTTTCTCTACGATCGGAAGTGCCATGGAAGCAGAATCCCACGGTCTCTCTCTAACACTTTGTCTCTCTTCTTAGGGTTTCATTCTGATGTAAAGATCACCAAGAAAATGATTATAATTCTTCTTCCTTTTTCCTTATCACTTAGCGAATTTAATTTCTCTGACTAAAATCTTCGAGCTAGGGTTTCATTCAATCCGATTTAAGCTAAATTTAGTTTCGATTTTGTCTGAATTCTCCACTGTTCTATGTTTCCCTAAGCACGATGCTGATGCCGTGTTCTTACTGAACCTACAGCTTGTCCAGTTCAAGGTATGGAGCGTGTGGTGGCAACAGTGAGCGGGTACCATGGCTCGGAGCGGTTCAATCTCATCAAGCTGATTTCACATGTCGGGGCCAATTATGTTGGTGCTATGTCGAAATCAATCACGCACCTGGTGAGTTTTTGTTTGTGAGCTTGATTAGTGGTGGATTGCGGTTGGGTCAAAATGTGTGTGCTTAAGAAGATGTATTTTTTTGTCTCTCTATTGTTAAAGGAGAACAAATGTGGAAGTGAGTTTGGCTGAAGGGTTACAAAATGTGTTGTAGATTATAAGCCTTATGTTCTGTTTGAATAAACTGTTTGAAAGTTGTTTGTTTTGAGTTTGAGTGAATAGGTGTGTTGGAAGTTTGAAGGAAGGAAATATGATATTGCCCGAAAGTTCAGAATACTTATAGTCAACCACCGATGGATTGAAGACTGCATAAAGGAACGAAGACGTGTCCCTGAGGATTCTTATCTCTTGCAAAGGTGATTTTTGTTTTCTTGCACCCTTAATGCATTACTATATCAGAGTGGCAGAGTGTATTGGATTTTATAAAATTATGGCTTTTTGAAAGAAAAAGATAACAACGGATAAATTAACTTTTCTCAGCATCCAACATCATGCTCGAAGAATTAAAATGACCATAAAAATCCTTTAACTGATCAACTTGATATGGAAAGTTTTGCTTTAAACCGTATCATAGCTTAATTTGTCACTTTACTATTTTAGAGATATAAAATCATTTAGAAGCCTCGACCTAACAACTTAAACTTTTTAGAAGAACTGGTCGTTGACATAATTGATCCTTGTGTGAAACAGCTTAAATGGTACTAGAGCTACAACTTTGAGAAAGTTGGTCCTTGACAGTTTGATGTCCAATTTTCTGGATATTTTATGTTATTTAATGGGCTTCTTTGCATTGGACTGTGGAGTTTGCTGAAGTTTGTGTTCTAGTTTCTAAAGTTTGGCATAATTGATCCCATTAACCGGTAAGACAATTATTGTGTTTGAAAAAATCTTGTGTGAAACAACTTTGTTGTGTAGGAGTTCATGTTATTGGTACTTCCCTTCACTATAATTTGACATGCAGTAACATTCGGATAATGCTTTTTAAGTTCACTAATTTTTATTATTCATATTATTCAGTGGACATGAAGTAGGGCCATTGTTACTGGAAGTTCCAGTCAGTGTTCAAACAAGTAGCTTGATAAAGAATAGAGTGGTTAGCAACAGGTTATATGATATTAGTTCTGAAAAGCAAAATACCGACTTCAGTCCCGGAGCTTCTGAAAATTCTGTTTCGAAAGATCTTTGTTTAATGACAAAGGTAACAATAGCCTCTCTGCTCTCTCTGTTCTCCACTTGCTCTCTTTCAATCTTTATCATGTACATTCTAAGTGTTTGTAAGCATATTCTGAATCATAATATGTTGATTCCTTCTGAATGGAGCGCAACTTTCATAATGTGATATACGTGGTGTCATTAACACTCATGTTAACAGTTGATGCCATCAACTTAAATTAATTTTCATTTAAGCACCATAGGTGTTCCACTTAAATCTAATGTTTTTCTTATGGTATCAGGTCAGGTTTCTTATAGCATTTCTTGGTAATGTTTATTGCTTGAAGCATTAAAAAAGTACTTCTCGGCAATAACCATTAATGGTTCTGTGGCGGTGGGATGGGATAGTTTTCTTCTAGTGCTTTGATTCATCATCAAAATTGCATATATGTTGTGACTTTTCTGATGTTTTGACATCAATGGTTTAAAAACTTTGTTGGCAATATCTCTTATGACCATACAAACTTGAATGAATCTGTGTTTGCTGCATGCATGAATGCTTCCTTCACAAATACTTTGCTACACAATTTATTTTCCCCATAAAGTGTTCAAAAGGGAAAATTCCAGATTCTTAACTTTGTGAGGATAAGGGTGAGAGTGGATTGTATGTGTAACATCCCCGTCTCGAGCCGGTTCAATTAACATACATATGATACAAACAGAAACAGCGGAAGACTTAACTTAGGAAAATATGAGCTAACTTTTTCTTTTTCTTTTTAAATTCTCATTCGTCGTAAACGAAAATCGGACAGAGTTTCCTCTATAAATCAGACAACTGGGGATTTTCCAATCCCACTCAGAAGCATTTCCTGATAAACAGTTTATACAAATATAATCAAATGCCCATCCATGGGCGCATGCATAACTTGGCTCAGTGCCACTATATCTAACAGCATGCAATCCAACACGTATACATATCTGAATACTACATATTCATATAACGTTCCTGAATACTCAAATGTACATGCATCAAACTGACAGACATGTACAAAACATATACAGGCCATATACAGAATAAAGGATCAATGTCATGTTCCATCAAAGGCGGAAATACAAAACGACATGAATATACTTCCAAAAGGTAGTAGCCTACGGCCACTCAAAATCCGATCCGTCAACTGCCTCAGCCATGTGTCGCGTCCCTGCCTAGTGAGGACTCACCGGGAATCTGGGCACCTGAAAATATGTCCCCAACGAGGGGTGAGATTACAAATCTCAATAAGCTCCAGGTTTATAGAGAATTCTCCATACCCCTGGCTCACTCCTGCATGAAAGTCAGATACAGAGTATACAAATACAACATATAACATATATCATAACAGAACAGAGCATATATCCATATCATATCAGAGATGTGGGCCGTCATTCCCAAGGGAGGACCCCAAGCGGAAATCAACGCACATGTTCCCGAGGGAGGACCCCAAAGCGGAACCAGACATATCAGAGGCGTACACCATCAGTCCCGAGGGAGGACCCCAAAGCGGACATCCGGGTACTATACAATCAATGGCCAGAGATTGTTACAGAAATCATATTACAGAAGTCATATCAGAGCAAAACATATCATGTTATCAAATAACTCTATATGAATGCATCTATACAAAGCATCTAAATCACAGTCATACAGTCCAACCATAGTTCACTAACCATGGTGGAGCACTCAAGCAGGAAAAAAACTCCTTAAACATAGAGCTTACCTCTTGAAGCTTTACCAATACCTTTACTTGTTGCACAAGTTACTTATATATCTTCAAGAGATTCTGATTCCTTTTTAGTCCCTAGGTACACCTAGAGCAAGAATCCACAAATACCAATTAATAAAATGCCATCATGCCTAGCTTTCACATAAGGCATACATTTTATCGCTTCTTTTCATTTCTTTGCATTTTTGCCAATCCTATGCCAATACACAAGTCTAGACCTCTTTATAACCGTTGGTGTTCTTTAATTTAATCATCCATTCCCTTACGAATTTCCAACATAAATCATAGCATTTTACTTTAAAGGACCGTGGGCCTAAAATTAGGAAATCAATATATTTTTCCATGATTTCTTTTCAAACCATTTCACTTCATGACTTATCATTTTCATACTTTGAAACACACATATTTTATTAAAATAAAATATGACAACATCTTTCCCTAAACACCCTATATGTCGACTTCTTTAAGGGAATTTCCAAGGATCCTTCTCTTTTACAATACATTTTCCTCACTTAATTTAACAACTACACGTACATAAATATATAATATATACCAAGTTCCTATTTAATTTTTGGGAATCTCAAGCTCTTTAAATCCTTCAAGGCCGAAACATCAAGGGTATGTTTCAAAGGATTTTCTTTCAAATTTAACATTCTTACTAACTCATCAAATTTCCTCTTATTCAAGCACATTAAACCTTCCCAATACATACAATAAATCTTTGCGCATCACCCCTAATTACCCTATCAAGGCCGAAATCTAGGGTATGTCACCATGGGATTTTTTTCCAATTTTTATACATGTTCATATGCTTATTCCATATTCCTATATCCAACACATCATCAATCCATCATCAATTCAAATTTTAAACTAATTTATTTCACACCAACACATGCTCACAATTTCTATGACACAAACCATCAAAATAACATCATGGAAACAAAGGTTTCTTACCATTAATCAACTTACCAAAGCCTAGAAAGCAACCTCCAAGCCAAGCTCCATCAAAAACTCACTTTTTCCACCTTGGATGAATAGTGCACGAAAATGAGATGACCAGTATCTCTCTCCACACACGAAATCAGCTCAAACGGAGGGGTGGAATAGCTTCCTTGGACGATTTCCTATGAGATTGGTATATTGGGTGGAAGATTTGGTGGCTTAACCATGGAGAAATCAAAGAAGGAAGAAGACAACCCCAAACCCTTCCCCCATGGCTGCAGATCGGTTTTGAGAGTGAGGAGAGGAGAGAGAAACTGATTTGGAAGTGAGACTTAAGTGACTTAAGAAGGTGAGCACATGTGGCCTTTTACCCGGGTATTTTCTTTCGCGTATTTTCACTTAAACTAACCCGGAACTAATTCAAAGCTACAAATATATTTTTATTTTTCTAAAATCATTTATATTACTTTTTAATTCTTACACAACAATATTCATAATTCACAGTATGATTTTTGCACCGTTTTTGACGAAATGCATTGTGAATCACTAATTGTACTTCATTTACTTATGAAACTTAAACTTATAAACTTATCATTTTCTTGGGCCTATATTGACTTGCTTGGCATATATTGGACTTTCTTATTCTTATTTCATCAATTATTTGTTTCTGGGCTCTACCGGTTGCTTAAACAGCAGTACAAAATACCCGGTAGAAACACTATTCACGAGATTTTCACGGAAAGTGCCAGACTATACAATTTTTCGTTCTGAACTCATATTTGTCGTCAGAATTATCAAATTATGTTCCTAAAATTATTTTGCTCATTTAAGCTATACCGGTTAATTCACAAAACTGTAAATTCTCCGGCAGAACGCACTGTTCATAACATAGTCATGATTACAGTCAAAATACTCGAAATCGCTCACTGAATCTTATTATGGCATTTAAATCCTTAAATTAAATCTCTAACTAAGATTTACCAGT
Organism: Gastrolobium bilobum; assembly: GCF_033153095.1. Classification (NCBI taxonomy): domain Eukaryota; kingdom Viridiplantae; phylum Streptophyta; class Magnoliopsida; order Fabales; family Fabaceae; genus Gastrolobium; species Gastrolobium bilobum. Next base: position 60,390 of record NW_026896229.1, on the reverse strand, counting down.
TAGGGTCATTATAGTATGCAGACTTACTTTTGTATTTTTGCAAAGAGATTGTTTTCCATATTCAAACCTTTAGCCAGAAGGTCACAAAGGAGTGCTGCCCTAAGGCTCGCCCTCTTTCCATAAAGTTTTCAATGAAAGAAAAATGTGTCATATGCTTGACTTAAGTATGGATAGTAGAAATTGCTTTTAAGAATCTAATGCAACACACATGACAATATAAACTAGCTGATAATCTGAAAGAGCTCTTTGACTTTGCAGGGTCTTTAAATTACTTGCATGTACGATACTCTTGAATATAGCTTTATTATTAAATGCATTGCATGTGAATTTTAGGTACAATTCTTAAAATGAAAGTGAAAATTGTTTTAAACATATCAATATAGGGGTTACAAAATCCTTGTGATGCATTGTATTATATAGGTAGATGAAGTAAATGAAAAATGAATTAAGTTTCTGTTCTTTTTGAATGCCTGGTAAACTTAATTTATCTGCATTTTCCATTTCTTAAGCATGAGGAGTCAAGTTCGTATTCATCTAGACTGTCAAGGAAAGGAAAAGAAAATAAATTCAATGGTAATGGAGCTGGTACTGTGGATGGACGTTCTCGCAAAGGAAGAAGGCTTGTGAAAAGTATTGTTGATAAAGAGGTGTTGGAGCCTTCAATTTTGGATTTAAGCCCTGAGAACCACCTTAGCAGAACGGATAGACTACATACAGATGGTGCAGCTACCTCAAGCCTTTCTGGTGGTGTCAATAATAAAAATATTCTAGAAAATAGAGAAGGCCCAGATGCTGGATTATATAATCAATGTAGAACTATCGATGGAGGTTCAGATGGCATTGAACAGATCAGAGATTCAACATTGTTTGTAGAAGATCCCCTTCCTATGGCACAAACATCAATAGATTTATGTTCCAGTGCTGAAGAGTTCACAGTTGGTGATCACGTTGATAATGTTACTAGTTCACCTACTACAAAAGAGTTGTCGTGTGTTATATGTTTCACGGATTTCAGCTCAACAAGGGGGATTCTACCGTGTGGGCATCGGTTTTGTTTTCCATGCATCCAGACTTGGGTTGATCATACGGTATGTCTCTTCTTATCTTTTATCTGCCATTCTTATAATTAAAAAGCCTATTCATTAATTAGTATGATTTTGACAAGAAACTTGAAGTGCACCACCCCAAAAGCTAGTTTAAAAGGCGGGAGTGCTCAATGCCTTATAAACTCCACATTAGTTGCCCATACAACCAAGGTGGGACTCCAAGTCCCATACCTTGCAAATGAGATTGTAACAGATTCTCTTTTGCATGTTTTTCTTTCAATAGATTTCAAAGTTGCTCTCTCTCTCTCTATTTTTTTTTTTAATTCTAGTTTAAAAATGTAATTTAACTTTCATTCAACCAATAATAATTTATCTTCTGATTTCGCATTGGAATTTGAGGCGCCATCTAATTGACATTGTTGCGCCTTATTTTCTTAGTTAAAACAACCCCTCTCAACTTTGAAGCTGTTTCCAAAAGGTTTGAATTGTTTTAGTGTGCTACTACGCTATCATATTTAGTCAAATTGCTGCTTAAATTTTCTTTGCAAAGTTGATGGCACATGGCATTCACTCAACTTTTTTTTACGTATTAAATTATACCAGCTCTTGCACAAAATTTACCATTCACATAACTTCCAAATAAAGGTTGAATGGGTCGGAATCTTTTACAATTCATCCTCTTCTGTTTAAAGAGACACAATGGTTAATCTTTTTTAGGTAAATATATAACAGTAATCTGACATGTGAAGAATTAATCTAAATTTTTTGTATTGATAATTTTGTAGTATGGATAATGAATAAAAGTGGTAAATAGATCCAGTGATTAGTTGTGTGGTTACAATAAATAAAACATGGGCTTCTCAGTTCTCATTCTAATATATCTCCAACAGTTAAAGGATGTTTTCACATTTTAGAGTTTTTTTTTTTTTTTTTTTAATGTTTATTTCCCCACCTAGTGGTAAAAGGATTTTGTAGTATTTATTTTATTTTACTTTTCTCATGCAATAGCTTGTGGTTTTCATCCGGGATGTTGAATGGATTATGTAGAAATGTTTTTCTTGTTTAGCTTTAATCTCTAACGTCAGTTGAATGTTTCTTTCATTCTCATTATTGCTAATAAATATTTATAGGCTTCAAAGGGAAAAATATCAACCTGCCCTTTGTGCAAGGCGAGTTTTATAATGATCAAGAAAATTGAGCATGCAGCCACAACTGATCAAAAAGTATTCTCCCAGACAATCCCATGTGAGAATTCAGCCTCAGATATTTTTATCCCCATGGATATAGAACTACCTGATAATAGCTTTGAGGTATGCTTATCCTTTAAACTAGATTAATTGTTGTGCTACGTAGGGTGTTATTTTCTTTTAATTTTCATATTAGTTGACATATGAATAGTTTTTTTCTTATATGAAAATATTATTTTTTCTTTGAAATTATAATTTTTTCCTATTTACTTCAAATATATGTGTATTATATTTTTTTATTATTATTTATTTTTCCTTAGTATATTCTTACTTTTATATGGGTTCATCAACTGCTGATCCCAACTATTTTGGAATTTGGATAAATGTAATGTTACATGTTTCATATTAGTTGAAATCAAATAGTACCATGGTGCTTGGAGCCTTGGAGTAATTTATAGAGGGAATGTGTGCTTCAAACAACTAAAAGAGACCATAAAAGAAATGAAAATATAGAAAAGAGGAAAGAAGTTGCTAGAGATACACAGAGGGAATACTATGAAGGGTGTTTGTTTAAGGAGTAAGATTTAGAATGAGAAGCTGCCTTATATTTGCAAGATTGGTTGCTGGCTTGGTGATTATAAAATAGTGTTTTACATTGTGGCATGTTTATATTCCTGACAGACAGACTTCTATAAAAAAAATGGAGTGTATGCCTGTCTTTTTAATAGAGTGATCTAGAGGTATTTAATATGACCCTCATATGCTCTTATGCCTAAATTGGACAGTTCATGTATATCTTGTAGTTTGATTGGTAGTGCTACTACCATATGGTGGAAGTGATTATGCCCGAAAAAGATAATAAAACACGAGCTGGCAACTTCTGCTTTACTGAAAGGAACTTTTTTGTGTGGCTTTCATTGATTTATCTTGCCCGTTATGAATTCTTGTTTGTGTGATAAACCAATATTCTCACTAGCAGCCTTATAATATCTTAAGCATGATCTGGTAGTAATGTAGGGTTTCTCTTTAAATAATCATTTTTGCTGAATTTTGTCTTTGTTAGGTAGGCCATGGTCCCCCTGATCCGAGAAGCTTATAACTTGTGTAATATTGAAATTTAATGGGTTATTACTTATTAGCGTGATTGAATATGTTGATAATGCATATAAGAATCCAGTAAAAGATACTGAAATGGCATAATTTGCTTTCATTGATTTGTGAATGGCTAATTTTGTGATGATTCCACTAAATATTCCCATCCTTATAGCTGCTTTGCACTACTCTCCACTGAGAATGAAGGGAGCATCTGCTACTCTTCAATTTTGAGTTTATCAAATATCTACCACTTCTCACACCAAAAAAAATAAAAAAAATCTACCACTTGAAATCTTACGAAAAAGTATATTCTATTATGGAGATCGTGTCGAAAATTGCAAAATAAATCTGCGAAGAACTGTTGGCATGTTGCAGAGTTTGGGCATCTATATTAGAATGATTTTGCGTACTGGATTTTCTTCAACCATGTACTTTTGATAACATGTTCAAATAATTCATTATTGTCCACATTTTGACCGGAACTTTTTGCATATTTTAATATTGGGTTCCATTTTTCTTTGAAAATAATTATCTTTTTGCAAAAAATAAAATAAAATAACTATGTACTAAGAGTAGTACATAATTATAATGGTAAAATTATTTTTTCTCTTTCTGTCACGTTAACCAAAACAATGTTTGAGGGGAGAAAAAAAAACGGAAAAGAGAAAATAAAATAAAATTTAATACTGTAACTAAATATTACTATATATATTTTTGTTTTTGTTTTTTTTTTCTTTCTTTTAAGAGAGATTTTCTTTTGAGAATGATTTCCGTTTAATAATTTGTGCTACTTTGTGGTTTGTCTTTTGCTTATACAGTCCTCACAGGCAGGTGCTTGTGTAGTTTGCCGTGGTCGGGAACCTGAGGATCTCCTTGAGAGTTGCGATGTTTGCCGGACTCGAAGAATCCATTCATATTGCATGGACCCTCCTTTACGACCCTGGACATGCACTCACTGCAAAGAACTTCGGATTCTTTATCGTAATCACTCATATTAATTAGTACGCGTCTTTTTATCCATTATAAAACTCATGGAACTCCTTCCTATGAAATGCTGTTCTTAAATCATCGTGTAATGAAATTCATTGTGATAATTATATGGTGATTCACATCTCAACTTTGGATAGTGTTAAATAGAACGAAATTTATTTATGACACTAAAATTTGAATTTATTAATAATCTCTTCATTTAACTTTTTTCATTTTTTGTAAATGAATAAAGAAATTTCGGTGGTCGAATTTTGGGTCCTCCGGTTCTGCTTCTACCAACCAAAGCCATCAATAGCAACACAGCACGCTAGTGACTCAACACCCGGAACTCGAATAAATTTTTATTATATTAGATGAATTGTATTTTTTCAATTATTTTGTGATACGTGGATAAAAAATATCACATTATTCGAAGATGACGGGAGCAGCTGCCGCCGCCGACCATAAATAGTTTTCTTGTGATTCGGAAAAAATAAATAAATTTAATAACACTTTACATAATTTCAAACTAATTATTATTAGCTTCATTAACTTCACTTCGGTTCTCGACTTAGGAAGAAGTCACATGAACGCTGGGCTTCAAGCGGTGGGGAAGCAAATTCAGCAAAATCACCGGCAGCCTTCAATGTGATAAATGAAAAGTAGTTCAACCATTTGTCCGTGTGTGGAGGAAAAGAGGAAAAGTGGAGTTCATCTGTTTTCATAAGAGATAAAATGAATTTTTTTTTACAGAAATATTATTATACACATGATTTTGATCCAATAATACAAAAAAATCATAAAATATTATAAGAAAAAATAATTGAAGTATAATCTTTCTTATATTTTATGTTTTATAACGAAAAAGTGTTATAGTATAAATTTTTATTTTTATATATCCCTATATTTATGAGAGAGATTATATTTATAATCTTGTTCGCTCAAAATTTTTTACAATCAAATCTTAATTGAATTTTTCGTTAATTTGATAGTTATAATTTTTTTGATTTCTATCAATCTTAATTATTGATTTTTATAAATTTGACGGTTATAATTATTAAAAATTAATAATTAATTAATAAATATGATCAAATAAATTATAATCATCAGATTGACAGAAATTAATTATTAAAATTTGGAGAAAGTTATATTTACAAATTTTTTGTTTATATATTTTTACAAATGATACACTAAGTATGACCGGTCATACTTCAATCAAGAATGTATGACCAGTTAGTGTAAATTGTAAAAAAAATTTGTAAACGGATTCTTCTCCTTAAAATTTAGTTATAAGAGATTATAAGATAAAAGAGATTGTAAATATAATATTTATTATATTTATATATATTCTGAGAATAAAATATGTCTTTGGGTGACAGATATATAAACGTTGTTTCTTTCTTTTAGAGTTCAGTTGCCGCGCAGGCAATATTTATTTATTGGGTTTATTTTTTCTACGGTTAATGTAGATATCTATAATGATCCTAAAATGATGTCGTTTTGAGATAGAAATAAAGATATTTTTGTAATTATAATTTATTTCAGAGTTATAATAATATTTTTTATTATAATTTTTTAATTTTTCAATCTAAAACAATGTTATTTTGAAAACAAATGTAAATAACGAATCTACCTTAATTTTAAAAACGTTAAAGTCTTATTTATTTTGTCTTTTTCAACAGTATTCTAAAGTTTTGTTACAAGTAAGCCATTCGAATTTGTCTTTTAATTCTTGGAATTTGGAATGGAAAGAATCAAAGAAAACGAAAGGCGAATTGCTTGGTAAAATTACATTGGTGCACATAATTAAGGTCATTCATTGCTTTTCAAAACAGGACATAGAATGAAAACAATGAACAATAATGACATGTCTAACATCATAGGAGAGAAGGAAATAACGAGGAGATTTTTTTTTCTTCTTTTAGAAATTCAGTCTATATATCTTATGTATAGTAAATTAACATATTCCTATTTTAAATTAAAACAACGGTTCATAGCACAAAAAATTATACAGCTGTCTTACACGTTAGTGTATACCTTGTATAAAAGAATTTATATGATGAGGACAAGAGAAAATCATAAATTTATAAAATATTTAAGTTGAATCATGGCTGTAAAAAGCAAAGAACCTCAAGCAAACAATACTCAATCAGGACCGAAAACAAATCAGTGAAAACTTATACGAGTTAAGTAAAGATAATAAGCGAAAAGTTTTATAAATTATTTAAATTCATTTTTAATTAATATAATAAGATTGTTGTTAAAATCTCGATTTATCATTACGATTTTACGTTTTTATCATTTTTTTTCCATCAAAACGATTTTACTAATATTCCAAATGCTTTTACGTTTTTTTTATGATTTTTTTACATTACGATTTTTTAATCTCCTCTCGATTTTACTTAAAATCTAGATTTTTACAACATTAAATAAGACTTTATTATTTATATTTGAATATTTAATATTCACCCTGTGATACCAATTATCACTTCCAAGTATTAAGCCCATCTAAATCATTAACTCTAACACCACTTATTAGGTGATTAAGGAGAGTAAAACTAAATGAAACCCCCATGAATGAACTAAGTAGCAACAAAATTAAAATAATAAACATATTATTAATTATTATATTCATAATCACCCTTTGTTTTCCTTTGTTTAGGTTACTTTACACACATTATAAAGATCAAAACTGCTTCCATTTCCTCTATCCTCTTTCCTTCCTCTTCAATCCCTTTATCTTTCTCCATCCCTTCCACAATGAAGTTCCAAAATATTAAGCTTCTCTTTGAGAACAAATGCGCAAAAAAAATCATCTCAAAAGTAACTATACCAGCAATCTTTGCCATACTCTTGTTTACCATCACCCCATTATCTTATCCTTTGTTTGGTTTCTCTTCACTCTTGAACATCAACAAATCTAAGCTGCAATCCTCTGCATATGATGATCATTTGAATGAAGCAACAAGCTTTCCCTCAACAACTGTCAACAAGTGTGACATTTTCAATGGGGAATGGATACCAAATCCAAAGGCACCATATTACACAAACAGAACATGTTGGGCAATTCATGAGCACCAAAATTGCATGAAATATGGAAGACCTGACTCTGAGTTCATGAAATGGAGGTGGAAACCAAATGAGTGTGAACTCCCAATATTCAACCCCTTTCAGTTCCTAGAAATTGTTAGGGGAAAATCTATGGCTTTTGTTGGAGACTCAGTTGGAAGAAATCAGATGCAGTCTATGATATGCCTCTTATCAAGGGTAAGTCTCTTCTAGCTTCTTCAAGATTGCTCTGGCTCAACAATTATTATTATTATTATTAGTTTTTTTTTTTTTTTTCACTTGCTTTTGTTTTTTTCTTTTCTCTCTTTAATTTATGATATCATTTATCTTTGCTTTGGTGGTACGTTATTCTGTAATCTATACGTGGGACTTCACACTGCTAGCTAGTGAAAACTCATCATTATGCTTCTCAATTAAGCTTATAGAATAATGAAGAGATAGTCATCAATAAGGTTCAAACTACCACATTATTTAACTAGTAAGCCTTAATTTCAATACTCATGAAATATAGTTAATTAAATATTGAGTTTAATCTAACGGCTCGTTTGATGGACATGATAGGATAATAATAGGATATGATATGGGGCTAATAAGTCTATATCATGTCCTGTGTTTGATGAGCACCTGATTAGCAATATGATAAGATTATGTAGAAGGAGAAAGGAGAAAGAAAAAAGAAAATATAATGCAATAAATACAAATATATTGGGTAGTGTGAGGATATATTAGGTATTCAATATTAGTATCTTATCCTGTTGAATCCTAACCGAGCTCCCCATAGGATAAGAAATCATGTATTGGATAGGATAAAATGAGACAATAGAATAAGTTAATCATATCCTATTGATCCACTAAACAAAAGATAAAAATAAGATATGATAAGTTATCTTATCCTATCTTTTTTATCAGGTGCTCTAAACAGGTCCTAAATCTCGTTTTTCCAAATCCAAGGCCCATTATGTGATTCAAGGATTGGGTAATCAATTATCATATAGAATTGAAACAAATAATCGTCAAGCATCGAATATAGGATACCATGTCCTATGTTCCTAACCAAGCCACATGAAACGTAGACAAGTCAGTGTTTTTTTTTTTTTATATGACATGCCATCTGTTTTTGATTTTCTTTACTTTTGAGTTCCCAGCAAAAATCAGTGTTTATGAATTAGTGCATAAAAAAGGGTCACTAAAAATTATACCTTAATTCACAACACTTGTGCCATTAGCTTATGCATTAAGCTGCTCTAAAAGTGACTCAGTCAATGATGGTATTGGTAGTAGTTCTTTACATTTTATTAGCCTCTTTTTTAGATGACATGACTACTTTGAAGTGGTAATGTCACCTAAACCAGCCCTTATGTCTACAATAAATATTGAATCCTAACAAAACCAATGAAGTAAAACTTGTTGAGATGTCACAATTAGAAGAGATAGACTAGGAACAAAAAATTGCCAAAACTCTTAAACACGCTCCTTTTATGATTGTAGGCTCTCTTCAATATAATTTTATTTATATTTTCTTTGACATATCAACCAACTTAGCATGCGATAGCAACATTGATAAGGATATATGTTGGCTAGTAACTCAGCTTGATTAGACTCAGGTCGGTGAGATTAATAAAATCTTAAATAAAAGTTTTTTTAATTTTTAATTAACATTAATCATTAAGAAAAAAAAGTACAGGGAAACCTAAAAGTCAGTTGTTGAAGGTAGGAAAATATCTGATGCTTACTGTTGTTTGATAATTCAATTACTTTATTTCCTTTGGGCTTAAGTTGTTGTTTGTGTGTGAGCTTTGATTAATTGGTTGTGGAAGCCAAGATGAGAAAACCTGATGGGTCCCCCCCCCTTTTTTTTTTGGTAAACTGATGGGTCCCCTTAATTATTTAAGCAGATAGCTAATGCTAAGAAATTGAATAACGTGATAATATATACACAGTCAAATAAAAAATTATGTTAATATCAAATTCATATAATAATATGGGTTCGTTTTTTCTGCAATTACTGCAGATAAATTATCTGCAGTAAGTTCAATACGACATCGTTTTAGAAGTAAATACAAATAACTTATCTGCAGTAACTGCAGAAATATTTTTCTATAATAATATAATTAGATTAGTGTTTATCATATTGTAGGAGATAATTTTATCTCCTACACAAACTTAAGTCTATATATTTTTTTTATCTCTTCTCTTCACATGATCTCACATATTTTTATGTGTATGTAGAAGATAAAATTATCTCTTATAATATGAGAAACATAAATCTCATACATTATTTATCAAATTCCTTGTCCTTAGCGTGAGAATTAACAAATGTTTATTATAGCTGGCTATAGGCTGGAACCTTCAGGTTTGTAACATGCAATATTTAAGCAGGGAACAAGAAAGCTTGATTAAATAGTAATAGAGGCAAATTGTAATTATTATAAAGGTTATGTTACTTATAAAATTATTTGAAATAAAGGTTATGTTGATCAATCGTAAGTCTTCTTAACTTCTCAGGTGGAATGGCCCATAGATGTATCATACAAAGCAGATAACTATTTCATGCGATGGAAGTATCCTAGCTACAACTTCACCATTGCCACTTTTTGGACACCCCATTTGGTCAGAGCCAAAGAAGCAGATTCAGATGGTCCAAGCCACACTGGCCTATTTAACCTTTACCTTGATGAGTTTGATGAGAAATGGACAACCCAAATTGAAGAGTTTGACTATGTCATTCTCAATGGAGGGCATTGGTTCTTTAGGCCAATGGTTTTCTATGAGAAACAAAAAATAGTTGGATGCCATTATTGCATCTTAAAAAATGTCACTGACTTAACCATGTACTATGGCTATAGAAAGGCTTTTAGGACAGCATTTAAGGCCATCAATAGTTTAAAAAACTTTAAGGGAATAACATTTCTTAGAACATTTGCACCATCTCATTTTGAGAATGGGTTGTGGAATCAAGGTGGGAATTGTGTGAGAATAAAGCCATTTAGGAGTAATGAGACACAATTAGTAGGCACCAATTTGGAGTTATATATGATCCAATTAGAGGAGTTCAAAATTGCTGAGAAGGAAGGCAGAAAGAAGGGTTTGAAATTCAGGTTGCTTGATACAACACAAGCAATGTTATTGAGACCAGATGGTCACCCAAGTAGATATGGGCATTGGCCACATGAGAAAGTGACACTCTATAATGATTGTGTGCATTGGTGCTTGCCAGGGCCCATAGACACATGGAGTGATTTCCTGCTAGAAATGTTGAAGACGGAGAGGTTTCATTTGCACACAAATTGACAAATCAATTTGATTTATATATATCAATTATATACCTATTTTTTCTTGTAAACTACCATTGGCATTTTTTTTTTTGTAATTTTATAAAGATTAAATTTGTTATGTTGTAACAAAATTGAAGATTTTTCTTGTTCAAAAGTTTATATTTTTTTATTTACTTTTTACAATGATATTATGATAACTTTAACTAGGGAAACCTAATGATATAACATACTAATTTTTGAATCATTGACCAAAGTGATATACTACTTTAAAAAAATTATTAAAATAATATAATTTGAAAACTATTTACTTAAGTAGTATTTGAGATCTTTTGATTATGCGAGTCTAAAAAATATAACACCAGTCAATCATACAGTGATAACACGTAAAAATTCCCTTTGAGAGAAGCTAGTCCACTATAATGTGAATGTTCTTGACTCGAACATGGTTGTCTCCCGTAAATGATATTTATGGTTTACCAAAAAAAATTTACATCACTTTGATAAAATTTTTAATTATATTATTTTGATTTTTAAATAATATATGTGATTTTAATCAATCAATCCTAATTTTTTTGAGATAAATAAGGGTGTTAACAACAACAACAATAATAATATAATAACTAGTTATTTACCCGTGCGATGCCCGGGGGAAGAAGAACGAAATTATTGTCGGCTGTCGTTGGTTAATAATTGCACCGATAAATCAACACCTTCATCTTGCTATGAAGCTCTGAATGGTACAATAGTGGAAGTATAAACTCGAAAGAACAAAAAACAAAAAAGCAAACCTGGTACTTGTGAAACATCTCAAATAAAGAAGATTTGTCTTGCTATTTTGTGCTATTTTTGAACTTGAATAGCTTAATGCAAATTTTAAATAAAAATTTTAAATAAAAATTTTAAATAAAATTTTGTAGGACAAAACATGTAATTGTATCATGTAACGATGGCATGAATATGGGGTGTCATTGTTGTTAGGCGAATCCAGGGGGAAGTTCGTGGTGGGGGACCACCACCAATGAGCTAAGCGGATCAAATACACCAAGTGGGTCCGACACCACATCTCAACCTAAAACCTTAAGGCATTGGGTTCATGGATCCTTCCACTTATATACTCTTCACTTAGCCTATTACCAACCAATGTGGGACTCATCCCACTTGAATACTCCAACAATCTCCCCCTCAAGTGTGAAACCCACCATTGATTTGCTCCCCCTCAACCGAGTACCCTAGAGGCTCAAGTACTCAACCCGCCTCCTAACCAATCACCAGACTAGCTCGAGCCCAACCCGACTCTGATACTAGAGTCAGGCGGGTCTAGGGGGAAGCTCGTGGCGGGGGACCACCACCAATGAGCTAAGCGGATCAAATACACCAAGTGAGTTTGACACCACATCTCAACCCAAAACCTTAAGGCATTGGGTTCATGGGTCATTCCACTTATATACTCTTCACTTAGCCTATTACCAACCAATGTGAGACACTTGAAAGAAAAGGGTATTTGAAATATTATTGAATTGTGTATAATCTGTACAAAGGGTTCTCTATTTATAGAGAATACTTGACCTAATTTTGACCTAATGGGCTTGGCCCAATACAACAAATAAATGACTAAATAATAACTAAATAAATGACTAAATAATAACTAAATAATAATTATTTACAACACTCCCCCTCAAGCTGAGGAATAGATATTTATCATTCCCAGCTTGCTAGTAAGTTCTTGAAATCTGTCTGAAGGAAGCCCCTTTGTTAATAGATCAGCTAATTGACGCCCAGTGGGAATGTATGGAGTGGTAATCAACCCGCTATCAAGTTTCTCTTTGATGAAATGGCGGTCGACCTCAATATGTTTAGTCCGATCATGTTGAACTGGATTATGAGCTATACAAATAGCGGACTTATTATCACATAGCAGCTTCATAGGTCCCTCACATTTTATTTTGAGATCATCAAGTACAATTTTCAGCCACAGTAACTCACAAATGCCTTGAGCCATAGCTCGAAATTCAACTTTTGCACTTGATCTGACAACCACATCTTGTTTCTTACTTCTCCATGTCACCAAGTTACCGCAAAGAAACATGCAATAACCAGTGGTAGAACGACGGTCAGTCACGGATCCAGCATAATCAGCATCTGTGTAGACTTCTAAAGATAGATTGCCATCACGTCGGAATAACAATCCTTTACCAGGAGTACCTTTAAGATACTGAAGAATTCTCTCTACTGCCTGCATGTGTTTTTCCTTTGGATCGTGCATAAACTGACTGACAACACTAACAACATAAGCTAGGTCTGGTCTAGTATGGGCCAGATATATCAATTTCCCAACTAGCCGTTGGTATTGTCCTTTATCAACTGGAGGACTCTCTTCTTCATAGCCCATCTTGTGATTCTGCTCAATAGGAGTATTAGAGGGTTTACACCCGAGCTTTCCTGCTTTTTTGAGAAGATCCAAAACATATTTCCTCTGGCTGATAAAAATTCCTTTGCTTGAATGAGCTACTTCTATCCCTAGAAAATATCTCAGTTTCTCAAGGTCTTTGATTTCAAACTCAGAGGCAAGCCGTGTTTGCAGAATCTGTCTCTCCACAAAATCATCACCTGTGATAATAATATCATCAACATATACAAGGAGCACAGTAAGCTTCCCATTTTGGGAGTGCTTGAAGAAAAGAGTGTGATCTCCTTGACTCTGTCTGTATCCTAAGGTCATCATAACCTTAGTAAACCTTCCAAACCAAGCACGAGGTGACTGCTTCAATCCATACAAGGCCTTTTTTAATCTACAAACTTTATTTTCCCCCTTCACAGAATCAAAACCAGGCGGGATTTCCATGTAGACTTCTTCTTCTAACTCACCATTGAGGAAAGCATTTTTCACATCAAATTGATTTATATCCCAATTGTAACGGGCAGCAAGGGATAACAAGATTCTTACTGTATTCATCTTTGCAACTGGAGCAAAGGTTTCTTCATAATCAATGCCATAGGTTTGAGTGTAACCTTTGGCCACTAATCGAGCCTTGTATCTCTCAAGAGTGCCATCAGAATTATATTTCAGGGCATAAACCCATCTGCACCCTACTGTTTTCTTTCCGTTGGGTCTATCAATAACCTCTCATGTTTTATTTTTCTCCAAAGCATTCATCTCCTCTTGCATGGCTTGAGCCCAATTCCTATCTTTCAAGGCTTCATGTACTGATTTTGGGATTGCAATAGAGTCTAGTGCTGAAACAAAGCTTTTGTGCTGCACAGAAAGATTAGCAGAGGAAACAAAATGGGAGATAGGGTATTGAGTACAAGAGGGACAGGAGGGACAAGATTTCTTGGGACAAGCTCTTTTTCCTTTTCTAAGAGCAATGGGTAAATCATCAGAATCAGTAGTAATGAGTAAGTCATCAGAAGTATTAACATCATGATCAGAAATATGAGATTCAGGACTTACCAGTGGTTCAGACGATTGAGGTTGCTTCTGAGACAATGTGGGTTGTTTCCTTCTTTCAGGTGTCATAACCTTCCGTATCTCTGGTGTACTTGATGTATCAATCACAGGAGAATCAGTCACAGGAGGATTACTCACAAGAGGATTAGACACAGGAGGAACAGACACAGGAGGATCAGACACAGGAGGAGGATACACTGACACAGGTGAAAGAGTAGACACTGAAGTTTCAAAGAAGGAAGGTGATGAGTCTTCTGGTGAATTATTCTCCCCCTGAAGATGAGGACCTTGGAAAAAGGACTCAGATTCCTGAAATGTAACATCCATAGAAACAAAAAATTTCCGACTTCCAGGGTGATAGCACTTATAGCCCTTCTTATCAGGAGCATATCCAAGGAAGACACATTTAAGAGCCCTAGGATCCAACTTACTGCGATGCTGTTTATGAATATGAACAAAGACAACACACCCAAACACTCGAGGAGGAAGACTTTGCAAAATTGGAACAGAAGGAAAAAAAGAAGTCATGGAGTGAATAGGACTTACATGATCGAGAACCCGAGTGGGTAGACGATTGATCAAGAACGCTGCAGTAAGAATGGCATCTCCCCAATAGCATTTGGGTACATGTGTTTGAAACAGTAAGGCACGAGCAACTTCAAGAAGGTGACGATTTTTCCTTTCAGCAACCCCATTTTGTTGAGGGGTGTCTACACAAGTAAGTTCATGAATCATACCTTGATTTTGTATAAATTGGGAAAAAGAGTGATTGACATATTCAGTACCATTATCTGTCCTTAGTCTTTTGATTTTTTTACAAAATTGAGTCTCAATCATTTTATAAAATTGAAAGAACAGTTGTGGTACCTCAGACTTTTCACGCATTAAGTAAACCCAAGTTACACGAGTGCAATCATCAATAAAAGAAACAAGCCATTTATTTTCAGAAGAATGAGGGACCTTAGAAGGACCCCAAACATCAGAATGAATAAGATCAAAAGGTTCAACACTCTTAGTAATACTAGAAGGAAAAGACACACGATGATGCTTAGCAAATTCACAAACATCACAATGAAAAGACTCAACAGACTTAGACAAAAACAATGACGGAAATAAAGATTTGAGTAAACTAAATGGAGGATGACCCAAACGCTTATGATGCAGCCAAATTAAAGAATCAGCAGTTGATTGACCATGAGACATGAAGGTGTGATCTGTTACTTTATTTGTGGGAGATTGTGACACCAGATAGTACAGCCCACCTTGCTCTTTAGCAATACCAATCGTCTTCCCCGTGGCGAGATCCTGAAAAACACAATGGGTAGGGAAGAAGGTTACAATACAATTCAAATCTTTTGTAATTTTGTGAATAGAAAGAAGATTCGTGGAGAGTTTAGGAACATGAAGAACATCCTTAAGATGTAAGGACTGCTGTAAGTTTATGTCACCAGAACCCGCAACTGATGTATGTGAGCCATCAGCTATGGATATTGTATGAGTTCCAATGGTAGGATGATAAGAAATAAAGGAGCCAGCACAACAAGCCATATGATCAGTAGCACCAGAATCAACAACCCAAGAATGTTTAAAATCATTACATGAGGAAATGAAAGAATGAGTTTTGGAGCTCATACCAGTCATAGCCAAAGCACTAGTATCAGATGGCTTACTCAGATAATCAAGAATGGTTCGGAGTCGTTCCAACTCATTTGGACGAAATGCAGATTGGGTCTCATTAGGTGCAGGGGTTATTTCAGAAGAAGTAAAATGCGCTTGACCACGCATCCTTGCCATCTTTTCTAAGACAATTTGCTTTCCATAAAGGCGAAAGCATAAATCATTGATATGACCTATTCTTTTACAATAAGAACACCATCGGTTATCTCTCTTAGGTCTACAAGAGGTACCATCATAAAATTTTAAAAAAGAACTCATTTGAGAAGAGGCCATACTGCACAGAAAATGGTTAAAGAAAAGCTCCAAGAAGCCAAAAAATCACAAATAAATACCAAACGATGTCCGATCAAAGAGAGGATCATAGATCCAGAAAGAGGATGAGGAGAAGATCAGAAAACTTTTTGGCCGGAGCTGGAAAAAGTGTCCAAAACGCGATGAACAGTAGCGGCCTTGTGTTGTTTTGGGAAGATCCGGTCGTCAAACGATTATAACACGTTCGTAAGCTGATAGATCAGAGAAAAAGGATTTGAAAACTGGTCCTCTTGGTCCAAAAGGTCCACCGGAAAATTTTTCCGGTGGCGGCTAATGGCGGCAAGAGGCTAAGAAAGAAGGTTTCTATTTTAACGGAGGTAATTGCAGAAGCAGAGCCCTCTGGATCGAGAGCTCTGATACCAACTTGAAAGAAAAGGGTATTTGAAATATTATTGAATTGTGTATAATCTGTACAAAGGGTTATCTATTTATAGAGAATACTTAACCTAATTTTGACCTAATGGGCTTGGCCCAATACAACAAATAAATGACTAAATAATAACTAAATAATAATTATTTACAAGAGAGACTCATCACACTTGAGTAGTCCAACAATTGTGTTGATTAATCATTAACCACAACAACTCTAAGGAATAATAAAAAGCATGTTTTGGTCCATTGTTTCTTCTGACTATTCAGCGTGTTCAAAAATCTGGGTAGTTTTGTTTCTCGATGCATAAAATAATGCATTCAGTAATCATCTGCAATCTCATGCATCAAGCCACTCCTTCATCAAAACATATCCCAATCTTTCACAATTGCAAAAAGGAAACCATAATATAATTAAACGAGCAGGCACATCCTGTTTAAATGCAAGCACTTGATCATTATTTATTTGAATGACTTTTCACAGCCTAACATCATGAAGATGTTCAGAGATTTACATTTCTTCAGCAAGGAAAATCTGAATTGCACATTTAAACAAATAAGAATCCCGTGCAATATTACGAAAATCCTTACAGGTTTGCTGGACATTGTAGATGTCACTGACGGTTTGAGCTTCAACCCTTGCAAAAATCTCGAATAAAAATATCGTTAGGCATAGTTTTGAGGGACTCATTTCTGTTGAAGAAGTTGATTCATCCATTGAACTAATGTAGAAGTTTTTTTTGTTAAAATCCAAAAAAGATGTTAAAATTATTCATATGAGAAAATGCTTGCACTGATTATATAATATGTTGCCATTCGGATTACGGGGTACCTCACCATATAATCATAAATAGCTTTTAAACTCAATATGGGTAATATCTACACTTGGTGACTTATCTCGGTAATCATAAATGACACATGAAATTGGTACCTCACCATATAATCATAAATAACTTAAAACAAACTTACCCAGTACCACCTTTCAGAGAGGTTTAAAGCCTTAATCCTGGACCCGCCCCGAATCGGATTAGTTGCGAAGCAATGAACCGATTGGAATATTTAAAAAAAAAAGAAGAAGTTGTGTAACGTCAATCCCAAACGCTTCACACATAAATGTATACTTATGTTTTTTCAAAGATTCTTTTTAAGAGTTTAATAATGACTTTAAAAGTTCCCAAGAAATTGTTAAATATCGAATATGTTTACTACAAAACAGAGTTCAACAGCAGCAAAAAATAAAGTCATTATTCAACCTCATCAGTCACAGTGCATCATGTTTCTGTCTTAAACCTCATCCCTCACTGTTCTATCACTCTATACCAAGAAGAATATTTGTTGCACGCACAAGCAAAAAATTTTCCCTTGCAATGCAAAGAAAATCCTTACAACTTTGTTTGATGTTGCATATGTCATGGATGTTATGAGCTGCCACCCTTGCAAAAATCTCTAATAATAACTCGTCTGGAAGAGTTTCGAGTGACTCATGCCTCTGCTTCTCAACCCTTTCCCGCTTTGTTGAAGATGATTCAGCCATTGACTCAATGTCGAAAGTCAAGACAAACCATGTTTTGCAATTTTTCTATGCCATAAGTTAATAAAGGCTTCTATATAAAAGGAACATTTATACTCCACATTGGGAACTAAATCATTAATTATAACCATCAACCCTAAAATACAATTTGATTTCATTAAGATGACGACTTATCGTTTCTAATGCAGAAATATAGAGGCTTGCAAGGTATGGAGTTAAAGTATATCGACCTTCTCGAAATGTGTTTTAAAAAAAAAAGTTTCACGAAAGACAAACGCGGATATGTTAAACTTCAAAGAGACTAAAGCTACAAAACTAAACCTTTTTTTGAAGTCGACAACTTTTGGTACATTGGAATCCAAGAAAATCCTTGTCGTATACTTTGTATTTGTTATTCCAATTTTACCTATATAATTTAGAAGACGATAAAGTGGGAAACATAGAGAGACAATTAGAGTATGACACTATTAAAAAAAATCAACAAATATAAAAAAATACCCTTAAAACTTTTTATCCTTGCAAGCTGGACTATTATCACGTTCTGAGCAGACTGATTATTTGCCAAGAACGATTGCGCTTCATCCACATATTGTTCCCACAAAGTGCACTCAAGCTTGTGACCCCTATTTGTTAGAAGAGATTGCATAAATTACTTTAATTTAACGAAATGGAACTTAACAAATAACCAATAAATATTCTACAGATATAAAATAAATATCAGAAATTGTCAAGTTCTAACATAACCATTTTTATTTTCCTACCGGAGACTACATGCTCACGAACTTCCCCAATTCCTGATAGTAAACCGATGACGTCTACAGAACAAAGAAACTGGACAAATGATAATCTTATCATCACCGATCCATACGAAAAAAAACACCAAGATGAAAAATATATTACCCACTAAATAAGGAGAGTCTGGCGATTCTTTTTCAATAATGTCAAAATCAACAAAATCGAATCCATTGGCAGGAATAGTTGCATCAACAGTGGATTTAACATCCGTCTTCAAGTTGAAAGATAGACGATAACCATGCCTGGTTGGCCTGAAATTATCATTGTTTAACCCAACTCCAATTTTTTTATTATAAAATATACTTCTCCTTCACGAATTTTTTTTCGCACTTGTAAAGAACCTTTGACAGTAGCATAGATCCTTCCACCCTACAAAACATAAGCATCAACATATTCGACAAAAATCAAATCAAATGACAACAGAGATGCAAAAACAAATCGAAAAGCACTACCTGTTCATCCAACAAAACCATCTCAACATTGTCATCAAAATCCTTTGTCTGAAAATTAGGAACCTTCCAAGTCCTAACCACCTTAACCTTAATCCTCCACTTATCCTTGGTAGGATTAAGATCCTTGATCAAATCATATTTTGAGTACATATCGATTTGCATATAAGATAACACAGAAGAAAACATATAGGGGCAATTATTGGATTAAAAATAGAAAGAAGATGACCACCAAATGAAAATATATAGTGAGAGGAATCCTATTTATACAGGAATAGGAAGTGTACAGGTCACTATTATTATTTTTTATATATTAAAAACTATTTTTTAAAGGTTCGAATAATTAATACCATTCACAACAACCAATGTAGAAAGTAATAGGATATTAATACACATGCATGCAAACAATAAATGATGATGATGCCAATTTGAAATTTGAATTAATCTGAAATTGATTTTTGAATTATTTTATTAAAATGGAAAAATAAAATTACTAAAAGAAGAAACATTTTAAATTGCCTCAAGTGTGAACACAAAGTTGAAATTGAAGGAGAGAGCGACACATCATCATACTTGCAAATGATGTTTATTACTTTTATATATTAATAGATTTGGAACACATTGGATCCTACTTACCACTTAAATTAATTGTCGTTAATTGGTGTAAAAAAAACCTTTTAAATTTGACTGCTTGCATGTTTTATGGTTTTGATCAATATACTTTGTAACTGAAATTTATTGATAGTAACATAACATTTCTCTAGGTTGCTAAACTAGTGTTTGTTAATTTGATTGTTGGATAGATATAAGAAAAAACTCCAATTTTACCTTTTAAAATTTAGCAAGAGATAGATATAATAACCCTAATTACATGAATTTTAAATTAGAGGGTTATGATGAGGACCTTATGGTCATAAATAGAATGAGAATGAAATTCTAAGAATTTGGATACCCATATTGAGGGTATTCCAGTCAGGTGAATTTTCATCTGCTGTTTTTGACTGCTGACGCAGTAATAGACTGTAGAATAGCTCCAGTACAATGAATTTAAGTTAGAGAGCTATCCTAATGATATGAATATCATAAATGATGTAAGCATAAGATTTGATGAAGTTTGATACCTATATTGAGGGTATTCTGAACAGTTGAGTTTTCAGCTGTTGTTTAGAATAGCTCCAATCTAGCAAATTTGAGTTAGAGAGATAATCTAATGATATAAACATCATGAATGAGGTTAGTATATGAAATGGTGAAGATTGATACCCATATTGGGGTACTTCTGAAAAGTCACTTTTGTCGGATATTTTGTGCTGCTGTAGCAGCAACCGGTAGAATCTCGGAATGGAAAAAATATGAAATAATGGAATGAAAGCCTAATATATGCCTAACAAGTAATAATTAGACCAAAAATGTTAAAGTTAAGAAGATTATGAAATATGGGTATAGTTAAGAACACCGTTAAAGACTATAGTGCAATTAAACAGCTGTAAGTGGATCTGTGAACTACTAATCAAATTAAGTTAGTTAGAGTCTTGGGTGTTTTCGGGTAAAAATTTGATAACAGTTCAAAGAAAAATTACATCGGGTGTCACTAAATGACAGAAAGCCACTTAATGACATAACATAAACCCTAAAAACATAAGGGACCCTTCCCCTCATTTCTGATCAGGACCCTAGCATCCCCTTCTCTCTCTAAGTTTGATTTTTCAAATTTTCTCCACATTTTCTCTAAGATTCCACCACCAAAACTCCATCCAATCACCAAACACTCTTCACAAAACTTGTTCCCCTCATCCTCTTCTTCAAGAACATACCATTTTTGTTCTTGAAAGCCAAAATTTCGTGGTGCATACCCCTCCATATAGCAGCATTTTCTTGGTTTTTTCAAGCCATGGTGTTGGTGCTTTGAGTTCTCTTTGAAGAACCTCACTTTGGTGCCTACTTCCCTAAGTTCTAGTGTAAGTTTTCTTCTTGAAAAATCCCACCTTTATGTTGTGTTCTTGATTTCTAACCATAAGTTTTCTTAAAGGTATGTTCTTTGTGGAAAGAAAGCATGCTTGCTTGAGAAAGATGGGAGCTTGAAGCATTGGAGCTCATTTGAAGATGTAAGCATGAAACTTTGAAAAAATGGTGACAAAAATCCCACCACCACCATCTAAACAATTCAGCCATCATGAGTTCTTAAGGGGGTTGATGTGTTTGATTGATAAAAATTGGTTCTTGAGGTGTGTGGACAATCATGAGTAGGACCAAGGAGAAAGGTTAAAAATGCAACATTTAAGCTTAAAAATGCTAATCTAGATTAAGGAATGGATTTAAACTCTAATGACTCTATTATATCAAATCTGTCCTAAATAGTATAATTAGAGTTTTATGTTTAAAATTTAATTAAATGATGGATTAGTGGACTAATTAAGTGTAGTACTTAATTAACTAAAGAAAAGGTAAAGTTAACAAGTTAAAAACCTAGTTTGTATAACCTAAACAATTTGGCCACCTAAGGATCAATTAGGGTTAGTATGTTAAATATTGATTTATGACCTAATTAGGATACTAATCTAGGGTTTAAGTGAAGTGGACCTTGCATAATGTATTAATTAACTATAAAAAAACCCTAAAATGGACCTAATGAGGGTTTAGAAACACTAATTATGTAATTAGTGAACCTAATGAACTAAGACCTAATGTGACTATGTGAGAATGCATAAGTGACCTAATAATAGAAAAATCCTAAAATTAAAGTGACTTAGAGTTTCTAACCAAAGATAATTACGATTTGCTAATTAAACACACTTGGGGTTAAATGACCAATTTTTAGGCTAAATTTGGGAGAGCATATCTCCCTCCACAGAGGTCCTATATGGATGTGCCATACATTATTTTGAAGCTTGAGATTTCAGCTATGTAGTGTCAAAATTTGATACCATTTGAAGATGTGTAGCATTCTGTAGGTGCGATTGAGTAGAGACTTCCTAGGGAGGCCATGTGTAGGGGTTGTAGGTGGCGGCATCTTCCACGAATTGTTTCTCCCTTAGTTATTACTCAAATTAGGCTCATGATATATAAAATTAAAGCTGAATGTGTATAGTTTTCTGTATAAAAATTTGAGAGCAATTGGTTTAGTAGATTTTCCATAATCGCTAAAATCGTGAGGGATGTCTGGGGCTCTGTTTGGAGTTGGCAGGCAGTTTTGTTAGTCCAACTTCAAACGGTGATAACCGGAGCTAGAAAACTCCAAATGAGGCATGTGATACCTTGTTGGAAATTTAATTGAGTCTAGATTAACATAATAAAATATGAGAATGTTATAACAAGTGGGTTGCACACAGTGACTAGAAAACAAAAACATGTACAGTTATAGGAAAACCGTAAAAGTGAGATTTAGGTTAAGTGAGTTTATGGGAACCCTTAGTAACTTATAATAAGTAATGTTCAAGGTTATGAATGACATATATTGATGATAAATGTTTTGGTTAGTTGTAAGCTAAGTGGAAAATTCCTTAATCTAAGAGAATTCATTAATGGACTAAGTGTCTAATGAGTATTGTGGACTTAGTGAACAATTCTTTATGCACTAAAAACATGTAATTAAGTAATAAATGGTCTAGACTTGTAATGGGCATATTTATGGCATATAAGTATAAAATGTGGAATCATTAAGTGATTTAGTATTAATGATGTAAATGATTCCTGCTCTAGGTTTGCCTAGAGGACTTGACACTTGAGGATTTATTGGAGCATACGTGTTTTACTGTTGGACTTGGGCTTGTGATAAGCTCAGTGAGGTAAGGTCCTAGTTCTGGTTTCTCCTCTCTCTTGTGGCCCCACCATGATGGTGGGAATTATGGTTGTATTGTATGAAAGTACGTGGTATGATATATATGTGCATTCATTCACATTCATATAGATGTTATGTGATTCTTGATGTTATGATGATGGACTGATGATATATGTGTATTCATTCACATTCACATTCATGTAGGCTGCCTATGACTTGACTCTGGGAGCTATTTCATACTGCGGTTGTGTTGACTGTCTATGGCTTGACCCTGGAGTCATATAGGTGTAACCGTCTGACTTTGACCCTGAGGTTACAACAAGTTGAAGAAATTCGGTGCAAGTAAATTTGACGTTAGTGATGTCCTCAATTGAATGAGAGGCCACCTTTTTGAAACAGTTTTATAAAACAGTTTTCCATGTCACACATCACCATATTTGAATTCCATTGCAGAAAATAGCGTTAATTTAATATATCAAAATTAGTTAGAATATGGACATCACATAATATACACAGTGCTTGAAGTAAACATAGTCAAACATCACAAAATGATAAGAACGTTCAAAAAAATGTTACTTAAACAAAAAACATTGCGACTGTTGAGTGATCATTACAACAAATTTTGGGTGAACAAATTATTTTCGAGACACAAAACAATCTTCCTCAGCCACAGTTGCCCAATCTATTGGGTATTCTCATCTGCATCAAATCTATTTAAAAGAAAAAAAATCAATTATGAGTACATTCAAGATAAGAACAATGATCATTTTTTTCCTTTTGTAAGAATAAAACTACAAATATAAATTAGAAACTACATAACTCTTTTTCAAGCTTTATTTTTTTCGTAGTTCGAACAGCTGAACAATTAAATTCCTTAGCAATGGAATCATGAGAATTAATCACCGGAGTCAACACAGTCAGAGAAATATCACCAACGTCAGTACTATCACAGGTCTGACTCTCAACATCCTATGTTATCAAAATAAAAATGGTACGTCAAGTAATTATGAAAATATATTTTTTATAACATCAATTTAAATTCAAATAATGGGTTACCGCAGCCTTTTCTGGTTCTGATGATACAATTTCATTTTTGCGAGCATTATCAAAATTTGCTTCATCCTGTGATATACAACAACCAACAACAGTCAAAAAAATGAATAAGAAAACAGGATATCTCAGACAAATAAATCAGCAGCGTACATTTGGGTCGATCAGAGACTTAAGGAATGCTGTAATTATTTCTTCACTAATACAAATCTCAGAAACTTGATATTTTGACTCACTGTATGAGTTCAAATCTTTTTGCTTCACATTAATTTTAAATAGAATTGACTTCTCATTCAGAACTTTTAGTTCTTCTGGAAATTGTTCCAAATCCGCACCATTAAAAAAATTAAAAATTAAGCAAGAAAAAAGCAGGACACAAAATGTTATGTGTGCAAAAAAATGTTAATATATATATATATATATATATATATATATATGTTCATTATTCTACAAGAAGGATAATACAAACCCTCTTGAAATGGAGCTCGCGTAGTTCACCAGCACTCATTCGCAACAAAGAAACACAGTCTCGATCAAACAGAAGAAATGAAGCAGAATCTGTGTTATCCACAACTCTGACTTGAACACTAAATCTATTGTTTTGCAAAATTGTATATCAGCAACACATATTAAGGCATCGGATTAAAGACAATTTATAAACCAAGAGCAATATATTACCTTGAATAATAATCTTCCCAATGTTTATGGCAGTTCTTATAGTACCACTTCTCAAAATCCTCACAAACAGAAAATTGACATTTCTTGCAAGACTTGTACCACCAGTTGTATTTGCTCTTAGAGGATTTTATAGTCCCATACGTGATGCACGTCGTAACCTTAAATACAGCCATTGCAGGTAAAAAGGAAACATTATCAATACAGACTTGATATAGATCAACAAAAGCATCAAACATACCTCAATATTTACCTCACCACAAAGCTTCACATCACTGATAGACTTTCTTTTAGTCTCCTTAAGAAAATCATTTTCAAAGAATATGAGGGCTGAGTAGACAACTGAGTCAACCTCAGACTACTTTCCACACCATCAGCCGAAAGACTATAAAGCAAAAATTTATAACACTATAAGTGAATAACCCGAATAATCGTGACACATAAGTTCAAGAATAATAAACACATCATTTTTTAAACTCAACGATCTCTGGCACCTTCGAATTCATGACAATCCTTGTTGTATATTTTGTATTCGTTAACCCAATCTTACCTATCGAATAAAAAAAATCGAATAAAAACAGAATACAGAAGCTAAAAATCAAATATCGTTTTGTTTGGAAAAAACATACCCCTAAAACATTTTATCCTTCCCAGTTGAACTATTATGACATTATGAGGAGTGTCGCTGTTTTCCAAAAAAGATTGCACCTCATCCACATAATGCTCCCACAAAGTGTACTCCAGCTTGTGACCCCTACACACCAGTTGCATCAAGAACAACGTTACACACGGAACACATAAGTTAATAGAGCGGCAACAAAATTATTTTATTTTACTCTAACATTTTAAATACCTCTAGTTGTGAAGTTCCAACACAACCATTTTGGTTTTCCTACCGGAAACTACACGTTCAAAAACTTCCCCAATACCTGAGACTAAACCAATCACGTCTACAAAACAAAGAGGGCAACAATGAGTTCGTCATAAAAAATGCAACAATTAAATAATGAACAACAATAAGGAAAATATATTACCCACTCAATAAGGAGAGTAAGATGATTCTTTCTCAATGATGTCATAATCAACAAAATCAAATCCACTCGCAAAAATATTAGAATCGACAATCGATTTAACATCAGTCCTCAAGTTGAAAGACAAACGATATTGATGCTTGGTTGGCCAGAAAATATCGCTATTGAATCTAACTCAATTTTTTTTTTTTTTATAAAATAGCACCCTCCTTCATGGATTTTCTTCCGCACCTGCAAAGAATCTTTCATAGTGGCATGGATCCTACCACCCTACAAAAAGCGCAACCAAAGTACATCAATAACGCTAACTAAAATGATCAGAACAAAGACGGAAGATTTTAAAATATTTAAAAAACGCAGACAACGACCTGTTCATCCAATAAAACCATTTCAACATTGTCGTCAAAATCTTTACGTTGAAAGTTAGGAACTTTCCAAGCCCGAACTACCTTAATCTTAATCCTTCAATCCTCCTTGGTAGGATTAACATCCTTCAAAAAATCATATTGTTTGGGAAGAAGAAAAAAAAGAAAAGCAAGAAGCGATTTTGCTGAGAAAGTAATTCTCAAAAAGCTGATATTTGGCAGTAGCAAAAAAAGAAAAAATCGACAGAAGCAACAAAGGAAAAATCCTCCCCAAGCTTTCCTATTTTAAACATGAAAGCAGATGTATTTTTTAAATTTTTTAACAAATCCAATGCAGAAAGTAGTTCAACATTAAATGAGTTGCCTGCCACCATTCAGAATTTAAAAATCAAATTTAAAATTTAAAATTTAAATTCAAATTTGAAAATGAAGATTTAAGAAAGTAGTGAGATATTATTAATTTGGAAATTCCAATGTAGAAAGTAGAGGTACATTAAATGAGCTGTCTGCCACCAACAATTGTTAATATATCTTCTCTATTGATTTAAATTACAAATTCAATTTTCTTCTTTATTTTTCTATTTACTGATTTTTACCAAAGAAGGAAAGGTTTTAAATATTTTGTAGTGTGAACACAAAGCTGAAAGTGAAGGAGAAAGCGACACGTAAGCAAACTTGCCAAAGAATGACATTCCTTTGGAATATAAGATTGGCACATTTATGACTAGTTCTCCGTAGGGCTGTGCATGGGTCAGGTCGGGTCAGGTTTTTGTCCGACTCAACCCAACTTGGTTTTTATAGGTCAGGTATTTTGACCCGCCCCGCTTTAATTTGATCCAAGTCAGGTCTGACTTGGATTGGATTTTGTTGAACTAGTTCAGAACCAGTTTGGATCTGACCTGACTTGGTTTCTGAAGTGGGTTTGACTTGGTTTCTGAACTGGGTCAAATCTGACCTGACCCGTTTTTGACTTGGTTTTCTCACAAAATTTTGTCGAAATTTTTACGTTGCAAAAGACGGAAATTTCGTCACAAAATTATTTTTTCGTCGAAATTTTTACAAAAAAATAAAATCTCTATTGAAATTTAGTTTCCGTCAACAATTTTGACGAAAATGATTTCTTCCATCAAATGTTTTAAACGAAAAAAGAATTTTGTCAAAAAATTTAACGGAATGTTTTTCGTTCAAAATTTCGATGGGAATGTGTTCTGACGAAAATTTTGACGAAAATTATTTCGAGGGAAATGTTTCATTTGAAACTTTCGACGAAATTTAGATTCTCTAAAGAATTTTGACAGAATATTTTTTTCGTCAAAATGTTTTTTTTGTCAAAAAAATTTACGGAATTTTTTTTATAGAAATGTGTTTCGTGGAAATTTTTGATGGAAATTTTTTATCAAAAAACTTGACGAAAATATTTAGTTGAAAATTTTCGATGGAAATGTGTTTCGCTAAAAATTTCGACGAAAATTTTTTTTTGTCAAAAAATTTAACGAAAATTTTTTCGTCGCAAACTTTCGCCGAAATTTGAAATCTGTAAAGAATTTTGATGAATATTTTTGCCGTCGAAATTTTTTGCAGTCAAAATTTTTTGATGACGAAAATATTTCCGACGAAAACTTTCGCCAAAATTAGAAATCTGTAAAGAATTTTGATGAAATTTTTTGCCGTCAAATTTTTTTGATGACGAAAATATTTCTGTCGAAAACTGTCGCCGATTTTTGAAATCTGTAAAGAATTTTGATGAAATTTTTTGCCGTTAAAATTTTTTTATGACGAAAATGTTTCCGTGGAAAACTTTCGCTAAAATTTGAATTCTGTAAAGAATTTTGATGAAATTTTGTGCCGTCAAAATTTTTTAATGACGAAAATATTTTCGTCGAAAACTTTCGCCGAAATTTGAAATCTGTAAAGAATTTTGATGAAATTTTTTGCCGTCAAAATTTTTTGATGACGAAAATGTTTCCGTCGAAAACTTTCGCAGAAATTTGAAATCTGTAAAATTTTTATGAAAATATTTTTCATAAAAAATTTTGACGTAATTGTTTTACGTTAAAACTTTTCTTTTAATGTAATTGTGATTTTTTTTTTTACATAATGGGTATGGGTCAAGTTTTGGGTCAGTGGGTCAATATTAAAACGAGTCAGGTCTAAAACTGACCCAAATAAAAGTGGGTCAGTATTTAAACCAGATCAAAAAATATGGGTATTTATGGGTCGAGTCAAGGTCGGATCAAGGGCAGGGCAAGTGAACCAGTTTTTTTGCACAGCCCTAGTTCTCCGTAATTGGTTTTTGGCACTGCATAAACGTTGTTGCAATATTTTTAGGCTCATTGATATTTTACGTTAATTGAGATTTTGATTAAAGCTTAACTTATAAGAATTAATATTTACTCCATTTGACGGTGCTATTGGATCATTTTATTGAATATAAGGGAGTAAAGCTATTGTATAATTTGGAATTAATTGCATGTGGCAAAAAAAAGTTAAATTGTATAATAGATTTTGAACCCATGACTGAAGGTTAATATTTATGCACCATGTGAATTAAATTAGGCAAATTTTTATGTCATGTATTATAATGATTTGATTGCCTGTATTAATTAATGTTTCCTTATACATACAATATTGAGATGAAGAATTTGAGTATTTTGGTATTATTGCCTATGGTTCGAAGCAATCATTTGGGTTTGGAAATTAGTGTCAAGTGATACATATATTTTATTTAATTAGGGATTAGCCTCAGCACCCTTAATTATTTCAATTATATATTAAGAGTCTTTGGATCACATAAATGATGTGACATTAGTTGTAATTCATCATGCAAATATAATAAAAATTCTTGTGTGTTAAATTTTTGAAAATTAAATGTGATGCCTTTATGTAGAAATTATGGAGATATATAATTTATAAACTTTATGTGCCCAAAGGGGATACAGTTTAGACAATTAAAATTTTCTCCTTCTTAAGCATAATTAGTATTTTTTGTCTTATACTTTAATGTTAAATGCTGATTTTTTTTGGCAATATTTGTTTGATTGACAAATGCAATATGATTTTTAGAAACACATGTTGTAAAGTGTTTCGTGTTGTGGGGATTGTTATTGATCTATTATCTTGAATTATTATATGTTAATTGCCTGACCAAAGGAGGTTGTTATATATAATAATTTGAAAAATTGCATGAAGAAATTATTGAAAGGATACATGATTTAAAAGTATTTATTTGCCCAAAGGGGATAAATTATTTTTAAATTGCACATGATATTATGGAGAAATATGTATAATTTAAAAGTTTTTCTGCTCGAGGGGATGAATTTTTATAATTGTATGTAATTCTCCTTGTTTAAATCTTGATGTGATGGAAAATATTTGAATATTATATACCCTGCCAAAATGAGGGTTTCTGATATATAAATGATTTTGTTGTTGCCCAAATTTGAACTTGTTGCATTGTGTATGTCAATCAATTATTTTTGCCATTAACAACAACCATGCCATGGTTGTGTTATTGACTATGTAAAATTATAAGAAATGAAGATATATAATTTATAGAATATTTTTTTATTTATTTTTTTGAGTTTTATGCTTGTGCTTGAACTGTTTATGTGCAAAGTTTTTTTTCTTCTTCATAATGTATATGTTTTTAAATTCATGATCAGTGAGGGTGTTACACCTTCTTGTGGAATGCATCATGATTTTGGGCAAGATTTGTAAGAGTTCTATGAATAACTATAGGTGATTATCACTAGAGTTGG
The DNA here is from genome assembly GCF_033153095.1 of Gastrolobium bilobum. NCBI lineage: Eukaryota > Viridiplantae > Streptophyta > Magnoliopsida > Fabales > Fabaceae > Gastrolobium > Gastrolobium bilobum. Next base: position 30,511 of record NW_026896229.1, on the reverse strand, counting down.
ATTGATTTTTGTTAGTCATGGAAATTTCTTTGTAAATTTGAGAATGTTTCTGGTTATTTCATCCAATTTCTTGCCTAAAGAGGGTTATTGTGTGTATTAATTGGAAGCTTGTTGTAATAATGTTATTGAGGGTGCATTGGTCTAGGTGATTTGTCTGCTCAAAGGGGACATATCTCTGAAGCCAGTCTATGCTCATTGATTGATTCATCAGAGGTTTAGACCTTGGCTTAAACCTTGGTATGTGCATTCTGCCCAAAGGGGAATGTACTATTTTGTTGACCTCATTGTAATAACTCGCCTTGATTAAAGTTGTATTTTTTTCCTATTGTTTATTTTGATGCATTCATTTTGCCTAAACAGTGAATTTTTTGTTAATTCCTTTGAATTAATTTAAATATATTTGACCAGTGAATCTACTTGAAAGTAAGTGGGAATAGATATATTTTCTTAGTACTTTATGTAGATGACATTTTATTTTTCAGTAAGATGTTGATTTACTGAATGAAATAAAAGCTTTTTATCTAAAAGCTTTGTTAGAAAATACCTTGAACCAGCTTCCTTTGTATATAGAACATGAGTACTTTAAATTCTTTTGATTCCTTTGTATATAGAACGAGGCTTTCTTTTGAGCGTTTTAGATTCTTTTGATTCCCTTGACTAGTGGGAGTTATATCCAATTTGTTTTTCTGGTCATGCAAACTGATGACGATTTTGTGACTTTTGTTTGAATTTTAATAATTGATGATCATCATTATAGTTATTTCTCATGTCGACTGAGAAATATATGTATCAATATTATCTTTAAGCATGTTGTGAGCTTAAAGATGATTGGATGTCACAAATTTTGAGATCTCATGTTGGTTTATTTAACCTGAGCAATTTCATGTAATTTGGAAATTGCGCTAATTCAATTTCATGTTGTTAAGAAATTGGATTGAAAAGGCAATTTCACGTCGTTTAGATATTGTGGTAATGCAATTTCATGTTGTTGAGAAATTGCATTATGGAGTGTAATTTCATGTTGCTTGGAAATTGTACTAATGTAATTTCATGTTATTGAGAAATTACATTGAGAACCGATAAGAATTAGTGTGTTATATTGCTGATCATATTTCTGCACTAATTCTTACTACACTACTAGGCCCATGATTCATGAAGATGTAATGCTTATTGTATGAGAGTATGCAACATATGCTATGATATCTTTGGTATATTGACCGTCATGTTCCTATTATAAGGTTACGTTGGATATAATTGTGTTGAGATGCTGGAATTGGAATATTGTTTTTCAAAATCCTGGCCACTTAAAATGATTTTTAGTCATTAATCCGATAGAGTCCTTTTAAAAATAAAGTTATTTTCAAAAATATATCAAATTGATTAATATAGCCCAAGTGAGAGAATGTTGGAAAATTTTGTTTATGTGGGTAATATTAATTAATTAGTTTTGTGTTTTAAAATTAATCGGGTTAATGAATATTCCAATTCTATTATTTGGTTAGTCCATTGTGATCATGTTGAGTTGGGCTTATGATATATGTTGGTATTGGACCTAGTTGAGCAGCAATGTAAGCTTTAGTGTTACCTTGGTTTTCCGTGATGGGTGAATCCAGTGGATACAAACTCTTTTCAAGGTATTTGGCTAGGTCCCTTCTCTAGCCTATTTATATTGGAGAAAAGCCCCATGAGCTATCATGCTCCTATCGCATTGAGACTGCCACTTTCGGAATAGGCATAGAGAGGAAGATCCTGACATGTAGTCCTTTATTTCCTCCGGTTTTGTGATGGTCCAACAAGGTACACACAATCCCAACTTCAATTTCATATTGTTTGGTATTTTATAGTCATATACATGATCTAGGAATTATAAATCTTTAATATTCTCCCAAAGAACAAAATAGTAAAAAAGTGACACCAAGCCACATTGTTTAGAACTGATTTGCATCTCCATCTTTCATTTTCTTGGATCAACATTTTCGGTTTAACATTGTGTGGGTGCTACATCGCATCAAGGAAACGTAATCAGCTAATTGTGTGGTAGCAATTCATTACCAGCTTCAAAATCAAATTAAATAGCTAATTAAAGCTCCTCTATCAAGTCTTCCCCACATTAAAATTGTTATAATATATATGCTTTCCATTAAAGAAATTGAGATGAATATGTTAGAGACATATAATATAAAATCATTAAAAGCTCATTATTTACAAGCTTAATTTTTTTGGTTGATTCTTTACATGATATATGAGCTTATATGACCAAGAGATTACGAGTTTGATTTTCACAGCCCCTCACTTATTAATGAAATTGAGTTAGCATAATATAAAATAAAAAAGGGTCTATGCAATATTCATGTTTCAAGTTCAAATGGTTCTTACGTAAGAGAAGATATTAAAAAAATATAATATAAAATTATTAAAAGTCCATCACTTACGAACTTAATCTTTTGAGTTGAATTGATTCTTTATATAATCTTTTAGCATCTTTTGGGATACAGAAGCCTCGAACATATATGAATCAGAATGACATGTGTCAAAGCTACATAACATAACGTGAAATGTGAAAATCGGGGAAACATAACATAACTTCACTGCCAAGTGAAGCCAAGGGCCAACACAGATAGTTATTGAGAGTTTTATGAGATTCAGAGTTGAATCACAATCATTTCATGAGAAATTACCACTACAAGATGACTCAAATCTGAAGTGTTCAATAGTCCAATGATTGCTGGTGGAATTAGTTGAAAACTTTTCAAAACTAGTAAACAAATTCATGAGCAATGACTCCAAAAGCTTAAATTCCATTGACTATGCATATGGCTACGTTTTTTTTTTTTTTTTTTTTTTTTTCTGTTTCCTAAGGTATCCTCTAACCGACAGCCGAAGACTAATCCTTTCGAGGCGGGAGATCACATTAAGTGGGTAAACCTCTCCCAACAAAGCTTTTTTCATACGCACGGCCAGGGATCGAACCCCTGTCAGCATGCTTAAGGAACCCAATTATCTACCAACTGTGCTAGGCTTTGTTGGTTATGGCTAAGTTTTAACTTAGGAGTAATCTCTTCTTTTCATTTCTTTAAAAATATAAGTATTATCACTTTTTGTTGTTGTTGAGAAAGTAGTATTCTCACTTTCATACTCTAAGGATTGGTAATATTAATTTAGTCTTGATATTAATTTGATCATTCAAAAAATGACATGGATTTAATTTTTTTACAAAACAACGTTATCAATTCAGTCTTCTAAATTTTGTGATTTATATAGTAAGATAATTTTATTGTAACTTTTTATAATTGAAAAATTAAATTGATATCAAAATTTTTAAAAGAACAAAATGATAACACTTAGCGTGAGTCGATAGTAAAAAAATGGTAATTTGCAGGAAGTTTTATACAGAAATTGTTGTCTAAATTTTTTTCAACTATCAATTTTTATATTACTTAGAATTCTTTTTTTTAAATTTTACTACAAAATACTTTTTTTTTGGTTTCCTATCATGATAGTCAGAGTTTATTTTTTGTGTTTCTTTATGAAAAATAATTTTTAATTACAATATAAGCTTAAAATATTTACAATAATTAGATGAATTTTTTTTTAAAAATAAATACCTAAAAAATAATTTTAATCACTTTTATTTTCAGAAGTTAGAAATAGTAGTTAAAAAAAATCTAAAAATATATATCATAATTTTTTTTTTCAAAGTTTATCTAAATTTACCTTTAATAAATTTTCCATTTCATTTAAACTTATTAGATAATAGTAATAAATTTCACACTAACAATATATTAAGTGGTGACAACTGTTCTTTATCCTATCATATTATTGTTTATTATTATTGGATTCAATTATTTGTAGCTAATAGTCAAGCTTAGCTTGATTTCTTATCTTTAAATAATTAATATAGAAAACTGATGTCTTAACCACCTAGCTCTGGACACTGTTTTGGACTGCTGTCGAACCTTTCAAAATACCCCACCACGAGAAAAGTTAGTCTAAACGGTATTCCCAGAAATGATGTCGAATTGAATTAAGTGATACATCAATAAAGAACTTTATCTTAAACACCAACGAAAAGGATTATTTAAACAAAGATATTAATTTTGTTACAAAATAATCTAATGATGTTTATTTAGAAAGGTAACAAAGTGAATTTGATCAACAAAGAAAAATAATAATAATTTGTATAAATATTCTTTTTAGATACCAACCAGTGTCTGAAATCCTAATGAATTTGACTAATTCAATTTCGGGTTTAAATCTCTAAACTCTCCCCAAGCATTGTATAAGGCATTTACCACCGAGAGACCAATACATGTATTTCTTTAGATGATTAAATCACGATATTTATTGTATTATCTAAATTATTACTATTATTATTAAATGTTCAACTAATTTATAACACTTGTAGTTGTAGGGCTTAAAGATGCTTCAATAATTAAGGAATGCCATCTAAAATATGAAAGAATACCTACATTGAAGATATTGTGAAAAGAAAATTGAACCAACTAATTTGTTGGCGTTTTGGATATGTTTTAATGCAAAAAACATATACAAACAAATTGCTATAATGCTAAATATAAATGGTATGTTGGCTTTAAGATGTTTCACTCTCATCAACTTATATTTTATTCCACTTCCTTCCAAACTTTGCCAACTTCAGGTAACATTCTTAGGAACCCACCATTTGGACATAGTTTCTAAAAGAAATTCAACATGATTGGACCTTCACATGTCTTTAAATTATCTATTTTAAATTTTATTTGCTTTTAGGCTGCAAATATCGAACAAAAATACCTCTTGAAACTTAACAAGCTGTCGGCAATATTCTTATCCCCTCAACCACTACTTCCTTCCAAACTTTACAAATATAGGTCTCATGTGCTTTTGCTTTGAACAATGATAGAGTCACAACATTTGAATACAAAGGAACACAAACTGTTCTCTCATGCAAAGGAACTCAATGATAGGTAATATTTTGATTTGCTCTCAATCTTACAACACAATAATTAGTTGTGGATGTAGCATTAATCATTTGATAAATAATATGTAATCCAACAATGTACCAATAGTATTTTGTTTTTATTTCAGTCTTTTGACACAATCATTAATATTTTTTACAACTAATTATGCTATGATAATACAAATTCATTAAAATTAGACAATAATTGTGCAGTGATAGAAACTGGTTTTATTTCAGTCTTTTGGTTTTCTCTTGCAAAAGGAACTTATACACTAGGATTTCATCAGCTGGTTTTTAACATCATTTTTTTTTTTCTTTTGGGTTTTCCTTTTTTACTTTTTAGCATCTTTTATTAATCAGACTTAGTTGTTGATGATTTGGCCTGCAGTCACAAAATATCATTCTCCTTGTACATACATATTAAAAAAAGAGTAAAGCTACTTTTGGGTCCCTGACAAAAAACACGGTCTCTACTTTAGTCTGTTAAAAAAAAAAAGAAAAAATTTAGTCCTGAAGTCTCTAAGAAATTCAAAGTGGACCCATTTAGTTGAAATCGTGGTCCCTTACAAATTCAAAAAAAGACCCACATTAGTTCCTCAAAAGGAATAAATTGGGTCCACTTTGAATTTCGTAAGGACCTGACGACTAATTTTTTTTTTGTAAGAGACTAAGTGAAGACCGTATTTTTGGATAGGAACCCAAAATGAGTTCTACTTTTAAAAAAAGTGTGCATAAGCAAGCATGTATATATATAAAAAAAAAAAAAAACAGATGTGCATAAGCAAGCATATGCACCATTGTTTATGCAAATCTAGAAGCAGAACATAGTCAGAGGTTTATAGCTCATAGTTTAAAAAAGAAGCAATTTCCCCTTTTACAACTAAAACATTGAAGGTGGGAATAGTAAAAGAAAGTCAGAGCGTTTTTAAAAGAACATTTATTGCTTTTTCCACAATGTACATGTGAGAATATGATTATAAATAATGACGTTTTAACAAGGCTGCATGAATTGTCATGCCGGTGGTGATTTAGCTATAATATGCTAAGACCTTGAGAAAATTTAGTCTTAACTAAATTTAAACTTGAAAGGGTTATCCGAACCATACATTATAGCAAAAGCTTATATTTATATAAGCTATTGAGCAAAGTTTTTGATTCAGAGTTTAGCTCAGCCATGAAGTTTCGGGCCAATGAAGTTTTCAATGGGAAGTACACAACACGAAACACTACCAAAAGTTTTGTCCTTGTACCATTCACTCTTCTTATCATCACGCTTCCTCTTTATCTTACAAGAAACTCATACGAATCAATTCCAGAGATATCTGCTGTCAGCAACTTGAACAACAGCACAGAAATAAAACAATGTGACATCTTTTCTGGAAAATGGATTCCTTACCCTGAAGGGCCTTATTACAACAATGAAACTTGTAATTTGATAATAGATCAGCAAAACTGCATGAAGTTTGGGAGACCTGACAAAGAGTACCTCCATTGGAGGTGGAAACCAGAGGAATGTGAGCTTCCTCTTTTTGATGCAACCCAGTTCTTAAAGCTTGTGAGAGGAAAGAAGATGGCCTTTGTTGGTGACTCGGTGGGAAGAAACCAGATGCAGTCTTTGTTGTGCCTCCTAAATCATGTAAGTGATTAATTTACACTTTGTTCATTTTTTTATTTTTTGGCCTTTTTAAGATAATGAAAATGGCAAATCTCGGTATACAAAGCTCCCTGACTTGCAGAGATAGGATAAAGGTCTTACTGTTATATTTTTTATTTAAAGAGACTGTTTTTCAGATTCAAACCCGTGACCTTATGATCACGCAGAGCAACTTTACTATTACTTCAAGGCTAGCCATATGCCTTTTTTAATAAAATAGAAGCTAAAAATTTCTACCATAACTCCATCTATTCATTGAGAAATATTTCCATGAGCCAGGCTCATAGAATGTGTTAATGGTCCCTCTCACATGCAGAGGGCAAAAAAGAAAAATAAAAGAAAAAACAGGGATAAAATGGTCAATTTTTTTTTTAATTGTGTGTGGGAGTACGGAAAAATAAAATGGGCCGGGATCATGTTAACTTTTTCCCTATTCATTACCACTCAATCTACCCCATGTCTTAATTCTTAGCTAATCATTCACTAGTTATGAAAGAAAGTTTTGTTACATGCTTGTGGTTTAATCTTTCAGGTGTCACAACCTGAGGACATTTCTGCTAGATATTCATCGGATGTGACATATTTCAAACGGTATTTCTTTGCTGATTATAGTTTTACCCTTGCAACACTATGGTCTCCTTATTTTGTGAGGGCAGGTGATGCTGACAGCAATGGACATTCTTACAACAGCATCATGAAACTGTATCTAGATGAGGTAGATGAAGCTTGGGCTAGCCAAGTTGAAAATTTTGACATTGTGATAATCTCAGCAGGACATTGGTTCTTTAGACCTTTATTATTCTATGAAAATGATCAACTTGTTGGATGCAACAAGTGTGGAATGGAGAATGTCACAGATCTTGCTCACTACTATGGATACAAGAAGGCCTTCAGGACTGCATTTAGAACTATCACAAATCTTAGAAGATTTAAAGGGGTCACATTTTTTAGGACATTCTCTCCATCACACTTTGAAAATGGGGAATGGAATAAAGGAGGGAATTGTGTGAGGACAAAGCCATTTACCAAGGAAGAAATGAAGTTGGATGGGTATATTCTTGAGACATATCTGACACAAGTGAGGGAATTTAAAGAAGCACAAAAGAAAGCAAGAAAGAGGGGTTTGAAATTTTTGATGCTAGACACAACTGAGATTATGTTGCTTAGACCTGATGGACATCCCAACAACTATGGACATTCTAAGAACAATAATGTGACATTGAATGACTGTGTTCACTGGTGCTTGCCAGGTCCTGTTGACACATGGAATGAGTTTTTCCTCTATATGTTGAATATACAAAGTGAGACATATTATGCTTCAAAGCTAAAGAGAGTTTTTTAGAACATTAAATTTACCATGTTAACCACGTGAAATATATTGTTTATTATTTATTTTTTTGGGTTTATAAAGAATATTGTATTTTTTGCCTGGTCTCCCTGAATCTATTTATATACTCAAGATAATTAAATATAGAATGTATATGCCAAGAAATTTGTGGATTTATATATTGTTTGATTTGTTGTCACATTTTGATTCTCAAGTTGGTCAATTTTCACTTAAGGCCCAAGAAGTTAAATAGTCTAACAAAATGTAAGTAGGAAATGCTCATGTGAGAGTTCAACTGTGACAAGGTTTGGACTTTGGTCAAATTTTGTAAGTCAAATGCATTTAACTTCGAGAATTTTAAGGGACGTGCTTTACAATTTCATCTTGATTTGATACAAAATTGCACATTCTTCTGCTCTATATCTTAATATTTTTATTTATTTAATTTAATTTTAGCTAGTTTTACTTGAATTTTTAATGTTTTTACATTCATTATATATTGTATGGTTTTGTTTGAATTTTCAGGTGTAATTCAAATCCAAAAAATAAAAAATAAAATCATTGAGATAATCAAGTAATTTTTATCCTTAACAGAAAATGAGGTGGAGAACTAAAAAAACTAGAACATTAAATAAACAGAAAAATATTTCTCCAGTTAATGTAGATAAGTTATCTGCATTTACTTTCAAAACGACATCGTTTTGGGATTGAAAGATTAAAAAGTTATAATTATAAAAACTATAATAATCCTAAAATAAATTAAAATTATAAAAATACTATGATTTTCACCTCAAAATGACGTCGTATTGGACTTACTGCAGATAACTAATCTGCAGTAACTGCAAAAAAAACGAACCCTTAAATAAAATAAAAAAAAAGACTACTAGACCTAATCCATAAAAAAGAAGAGAAGAGAAAGAGAGCCCTTATCATCGAAAAATTACTGTATAAGAGAAGCATGCATCTAGAGTAAAGAAGGAAGCTATGAGCACATCTTTGGTACTGCGGGAGTATCTACTCCCTAACTAAAAATGGGAAACAATGGGATGTAAGTGTCAAAACCATACAAAAGTGGGTAAAATGGAAAAAAATGATTATATTATTTTTTATCAAATTTAATAAAAGATATACCCAACCTTCATTATTACAAAAGTACTGAAAATATTTTTGGGAGCTACGAAGAAGGATATCAAACTTAATCTCCTTCTATCTTTTCCATTTTGAAATCCCTTATGTTGTATTTTGATTTTTTTTTTTTTTATTCTGACTAGAAAAGTAACTCATCAATGAATAGGTGATTGTACCTATTTCTTTCCACAGTTAATGGAAGATTTTTTATTCTTAATTCAATTATAACACTTCTATGTTGTGGGTACATAGATCTAAGATATTTGGGTGAGATTGAAAGATGAAACATCATAACCTCTGTTAATTAAACCTGAATTTAGACCTAGAAATAGTTTAACCTTTGACGATTAATGAAATGTCAAGTATCTTAATGAATTTCAATTAACGAAGTACCTACGAGAGTTATTTAAATACTAATATGTTCTTTTGAATTCGAGATGGATTTGAAGGGTAATAAATTATCAAAATCTTAAGAATTTTCAATTAACTAGTACACCCTGGAGTTGTTATTATTTTAATTCTTACATGTTCTTTTGTACTCGAGAGGAATTCGGATTTCCTTGAGATAATTTATCTTCAAAAACAATATCAACCTTAATAAGGATGAATCAAATATGGTTACAATTAGTTGTAGCAAAACTTCATTCCGAATGTTTGATTGATTGAATTTCTTCCATTAAATTTCATTGCCAGTTTCTTTGATTACACACTCAGATTTGCTTAATTTGCTTCTTAATTTAATTTGCTCTTATTTCCTATTTAATTGTTGGAATCAGTATTTTTCTAGAAAATAATTTTATCTCCTAAACACAAGAAAAATATGTGAGACTCATATTTTCTTTTTCTTTCTATTCTCTTTACATAAGCTCACATGGACCTCACACACTTTTATGTATGTGTAAGAGATAAAATTATCTCCTACAATATAAAAAAACATTAATCCCTTAATTGTTAGCCTAAATAATTAAAGTCGCATTAATTTGGTAATGGTACAATCTGTGAGCAATAAACGGCTCATCATTTTATTACTCTTTCACAACCATACACTTGTGTCAAAAGAGCAACCCCAACTATCGCGAGCAAGAACTAGTCACACAAAGTCTGTGAGAAAATCTCGTAAAACAAATGCGACAAAATAGCGGAGAGTCTTGGGACTTTGCATAAGTTAGTATGATCGCACATTTATTAGGATATAGGCATTAACTGATCCTGATGAAGACATTAAAATATAGATAAGAAAATTGTGATTCCCAGATCTCTAAGCAAAGATTTAAAGTATGATAGATAAACAATTTTATGGTGCCAGAATGACAATATTGACCTAGATGTGACTTTTCCTTGGGGTCATGATTAATTTCATGAGACAGAACCATGACATATACACCGAGATGTTACCGCTCCTAATATAAAACTGGCTGTCGATTTATGAATATGTAAATTTAAAGATTCGGATATTCTGGGTGCCAATGCTCTCTCAACAATAATAGGGATCGGAAGGAGAGTCAGTTCCAAGTTTTAGGTTATTGAGGAAGAATAGGAGCCAATTGGCAGTTGAAAGGAACCCAAATCACTTCAGGCTAGACTTTTGGGGTAAAAGACACTTAATCCAAGATCACTGGAGAACAACAATGATCACTTGAACTAGATGCTTCTTTTTTTGAAGCCATATGTTCTTTATATAGTGCACTTTCGGCTGTAACAATTTTCTTGTACTTATTTTTCCTTGATTTCCAAACATTCATCAAACTTCAAAGCATGAATGAGAATTAATTTCTGCACAAACTTCTTTACATATACACGAGATATTTAATAAGTACAATCAAAGGTTAAAAAACATGAACATTGAAAAGTAACATTATCATATTAATATGTCAATGCTGGTCAAAATGATATCCTGAAAAATACCAGTATGTGTAAAGCAAAAATATAAAGCACAAACGCCGACCTGAGTAGCATAAGCCTCTGCTGGCTTTCAGTTCTGCCAGCAGAATGGTAAGGAAGCCTCTGAGGACCATCTTGATCTGATAACTTATCATAGGAGCTTTTAACAAACCGATTCCTAGCAGCATTCACCTCTGAATTGCTGCTTTCCAGTCGTCGCCAAAGTCCATTCAATCTTTGCAACTCCATCTCTTTCATATGAATTTCGCTGAGTAGGTCCTCAGCTTGTGCCTGAAAGCAAGAGAGTCAGACAATTTATTAGACTCTTCTGTAGAAGGAAACTAGATACCAAGAAGCCACATGCAAACATTAGAACTAAGACAAAAAAGAAAAGAAACAAATTGTTCCAATATTGGCAGTGTTAAGGTAGTGTGGATGAAAGAACCAACCAGCAATTGCCAAAAATAGAGTTTATCCCCCTAGAAAACAAAGAATAAAACCGTTTTTTCAAAACACAAACAGTATCCTATATGAGCATAAACTACGAAGCATAAAAAGGACCTGTTTAACTGCTAGTTGCTCAATTAGACCGTGAAGCTGTTTATCCAATGTCTTCTCTCTTTGCGCTGCACAACAAGAATGTCTTAAAGTTAAAACAGTACGTGCAAGATGCTTCTTAAGTGTACAGAATTACTGGCAGAATTAACACAACAAAAACAATGATAAAATTACATTTAGGCCCTATTAAGCTACGTGTTGGTGGAACAGGATTGAAGTCTCCCCAACTAGGTTATTTCTTTTTCCACTTTTTGATAATAGAAGAATTCATTCATATAGAAGAGCACAAACAGGAACATCAGATATCTTCCTAAAGCTACAATAAAAACAACAGAGGAAGTAAAGATAAAAGAAAATACATCAAATCAAAGAGCAACCTTATTCCCTTTGTATGTCCAACCAAGAAACACCCTTGAAAAAACCCAACCAGACTTTTTATTAGCATTTTGAACAATATTATTACATCGCAAAACCAAAGGTGGAGCTCGTATGAGAACTGGTTTAACTACCCTAACTATGGCGGAATATTTTCACGATGTCAATGAACAAGATGTACTTCTATTTATCGACAATATCTTCCACTTGGTCCAAGCAGGATCCGAAGTATCGACAAGATGTAACCACATTAGCAGAAATTCGTTAAGAAAAAAGGTTAAAAGTTTTCAAAATTCATATTCAATAACACAATCAAATGCTTGAGGATACCCAACATAGAAGAAATCGCCTAACCCAGACCTACATTGAATTTTTTATGGCATCATCAAGGTGAACTTAAATCTAACCATACCAAGAAGTTTGGTAGGACTATGTGGTACCCTGCATACATAACTATGTTTTGCAACATTTTCTACTAGAAAGAAATTTCTCTTTTCACAGTGTGGTCAGTTCAAAGGCACCAAAGGGTGCACAACCTATGTACACAGCTATATGTTTGTTATAATACTTCTATAATCCTATATATATTTGGATCTCGAGCAGTGGCAAAACACTATAACTGCATATAAAGATTGCCCTCACCCCTGTTCCTATATATAAATATAAAGATTACCTCGATCAAGTTCAGTTCAATGACAATGAAAAATAGGGCAAGGAATAAAAAGAAATTAATAACACAAAACAAAAAACAAGGGACAGCATCATGCTCTTTTGATAAAAAATATAAATTAATACAAATTGAAACAAAAATAAATAAAAGAAAAGAAAAAGAACAAAACCTGGGGAGGGCTGTTTAAGTGAATTTTCCTGCACTTGTCCCCATTTCTTCTCCAACTCTCGCACAGTATCCTCCATTGAACTCTGAAACCAAAAATAAAGGTTTATTAATTTTGATAAAAATATCTCAAAATAAATAAATAAATAATAATACGTTACATTTAACGACACAACGAACCAAATCTTTCTTCTTCTTTTCCAATTCGTCAAGCATAGCAGATTTCAACGCTTCTGCATCCCCCGCATCTGATCCACCTTTAGGATTCATCTTCGCTTCTTCATCCCAACCGTCAGATATCCAAGATCGCAACCGCACACTGTCCACGTCAGCTTTCAGTTTCTTTTCAGTTTCGTCCATCTCCTCCAACTTGCTCTTCAGCAACTCAGCCTCTTGCAATTTTTCCTTAATCTTGTTCTGGCAATTCGAGATCGCGTTCTCGAATGCAGCGTTTTCTTCCTTCAGCGTCACCTCTCTCAGTTGGGCCTGAAAAAAAGCCCAATTGTTGATAATGATGAATGAAGATTGGTGTTGCTTACTGTGTATAAAAAGAGAACGGAATGGAATGGAACCTGTTGGCGAGTGGCGGAGTGAGAGTTCAATTGGAGAGCGAGTGCGGCGTTGGAAGCGACGGAGTGCGCGTGGAGATGAGGGAGGCTTTGAGAGATGTCTTGTGGAGGTAATCTCAGACGTAGATCGTGGATCGAACGGCGCAGAGACGCTGCCTTCTGATCGAGTTCCACAACGTACTTTTGCTCATCATCAGAAAACATGATTGGGATCGAAATCGGATCTGATTCGTCTACTCCTCCGCCGCCACCCACCACGTCCGCCGCCCATGCTAGTAACCCCGCCATGGTACACACAATTTCTCCCTCTCCCTCTGTGTTTTTATTAATTTTCAACTATCTCATTTTATAATTCTATTTTGGTAAATTTGTACAAAGCCTTTTATCATTTGATTATGAACTGCTTTTATTTATGGATTAATATTTCAACTTTTTATTGCATTTTTTTTTTCTGTTATACTCGTATAAAAATGATTTAATTTTATTAATTTTTTTTTATAATAGAATTTATATGGCAGATAATAAACATTAATTTCAAGCTCGTGTACTAGTTTGAGTAGTTTTAAATGGAATTTTGTAATTTCAGAGTTATAAATGAGTTTTTGAGGTTCTAAAAACTTTTTAATTAAGGCGACTCTTCCTATGTAATTTGAGTACTTCTTATGATGTTAAATTTGGGTGTGTTAGGAATAGTGCATTTTGTTCTTTGTAAAGTCTCTTCTTCTTCTTTTTATTGCTTTTGTTAAGGTCATAGAATGAGCTTGGATTATTATTTGCATGGTAGTATTCATTTCTATTATGTTGTATTAGACATTTTCATCCTTTTATGGATTAATAGTGTTTGTTTTTAACTTCAATTTTTGCTTATGCTTATATAATTTCATGTTATAAAAAAAATGGCTCATATATGCTAATTCGTTTCCAATGAACTTTGTAATTGGATATCAATATTAAAATGTTTTCAGCGAAGCAATTTCTTGGGTTTGAAATAAGCGATAGGTTTTCCCTCGTTACGAAAAATGAAACGATTTTTCGACGTGACTAATGAATTGCATCAATTTACCCGTTGTATTTCTATAAAAACCGATTTAGATTCTTGCTTTTAAGGCAACAAAATTGGGAACAAGGTCTTCTTTTTCGAGGATATATAGAACTGTCTTTTTGAATAAAATTGGCTGATATATCCAAAAAAAAATAAAGACAATAAATTACTCAAAGTTAAAACACAACTTTTACAAGGGCCATATCAATAATGTGTTAACAAAAAAAATGCTAGTATTCCTTTGTTTAACCATTACTAAAGAAAGGATCCAAAATTTAAAATATTATAATGAATTCTGATTAATTTAGTGCATAATTATAATACAAAATGTATGTACAGGAATTTTCCCATATCTAAATGGTGAGTTTGAACAAAATAGGTTATTTAGCGTATCATGTTTTATAATAGATATATTTTTAGATTTTATTTTATTTTTTATCTCCATAAAAACCATAAAGTGTGATTAGAAAACACTTTTACCATTGCTAGTGATTTTCAGAATATACCTTTTTATAAAATTTACACAAATTTAAAATTGGAAAAATTGATTGTCACTTTTTTAAAACAATTAATTGTCATTTTAAATTATATGACTTTTATTTTAGGTCTCTATGCTCTTATTTATACGGAGGAAAGAAAATATTAAAAATATTAAATATATATTAAAATGACATAATTTCATTTAAAATAATATAAAATTATGTCCTTTAAAATAATAAACATTTTCCCTTTAAAATAAAAAAAAAGTGACTAAAAAAACAAATAGACAACCGTATAATTTTGAAGAAATGCTTATGATTAAATAAATAAATTTCTTCTCTTTCTATCAAACAGGCCAAGGATTTGAAACAACAATTGTTCAATAATCTAGATCTATAAGCGAGCAAAAATATTTAGAATTTTCTCCACTTTCCATATACATTTTCTCTACTTTCCATATATATATATATATATATATTAAGACATTTCTGTTTCGAAAAATGGTAATGAGCTAGTGTATCTCTGTACAAGTCCACGGATGATATATTGTCATATTCTTACTTCATATATATTTTTACCAATTAGGTAGAATAAATACTCTTTTTCATATCCTATCACCAACAAAAATATAATAACACTTAAAAAAAAGTCATGTATGAAAAAAAAAAAAAACAGAACAAGGGTTGCATTATTCTCGTTATATAATGACAGTTTCTGATGCTCTCTTTGCACTTCGGTGCCAGTTTGTGTTCATCTTTGTTATATAACGAATTCTTATTCCCCTCAGCCTTGATCTCTATCTTTATGTGAGTGAATATCATCAGAACATGGAAACAATATGGAACTCTCATACGCTTGAAGTTACATAGTGTTAGGATGGACCTCTTTTAGTTGTTTGGTCCTTCAGTTTCTACCCCCAAGTTTTCTTGAACTTTAGGAAAAGGTATTCACAAACAATAACATATTGAATAATATATGGACAATTATGCTAGTAATTGACACTTCGTTATCATTCACAAAAATTTTAGAAAGCTAAATTTTCCATCCACATTAGACTCATCATTCTTTTCAAATAACCCTTGTTCAATCATTCACAAAAAGTGTTGATGTTGATCAGACTAATCATTGTGCTGTAAAATACAGGCAGTTACAAACAGAATTGAATTTGAAACCCATTTACAACTACACAATACAATACATAGACAACAAATAATTAGTGTTATCAACTACATAGACAACAAATAATCCAAGTCAATCCTTTGAGTAGGATCATGAGGATCAAAGTCCAAGTCCAAGTCTTCATTTAAGATTGAGTCTATTGAGCTGAAAGCATAACTGCCATCCTGGCTTTGGTCAGCCAACCCCTGAAATGGCACAATACTACTTGTTTGCCTAGGACTATTTGTAACTCCTTGCTGCTTGGAAATGGCCAACCCCATAAACTATGGCTGCTTGGAATTGAAGTTGACCATTGGTTGAGTTGTTTATGTTCTGTGCATGACCCAATTGAAGAGTTGCCGAAGAAGGCAACTCTGGCACATTCAGAGCAGCAAGAGTGTCCAATCTATTAATCATCCCACCAGGTGAAGATGATCTAAAAGGACTGACATTATTAACTTGCTGGGTTGCCTTAGAGCTGATTCTTTTCAGACGGAGTCTATATTTCTGCAGCAATTGCAAAAACAAATAAAGTTAAACAAATAAAGTTCTATGAATGAAAAGATTTGGTTTTATGAAATTTAAGGAGAAAGGAAAAGAAAAAAATACCTGCAGATGGCTGGCCACATGTGCCCTAGTAAGATGCTTCTCAGCCTTCATCATTTGAAGAATTTTTCTAGGCACAGCCTCTGCAATCAAAAGAACATACAAATGTGTCAGACTTCATTAACAATAATGCCATGACATCTACTCCAATGCACTTCAGATTAGGAAGAGTATTTGAGAAAGTATTCAAAATAATGTTGAACAAAAAAATACAGCAATTGGAAAAATACAGCAAACATATACTTTTGCAATATCAGCACATAATCAAACATTTTCAAGAAAAAAAGAAAAGAAAAGAAAAGAAAAGAAAGGGCAGAAGTACCATACCTAGGTATTGACACCTTTGTAGGAGTGTTACCAAACAATACAGGCTGGTTGGGTCATCATCTACTTGCATCCCATCTCCCATATTCATCCTCATCTTCTTCCATCTTCTCAGCTTCATCCTCATCTTCATCCTCTTCCATCTTCTCAGCTTCATCCTCATCTTCATCCTCTTCCATCAAGAAAAGGAAAGGAAAGAACACAGTCGAATATCAGCAAGAAATATCAGCAAGAAACCCACATGCTCAATCTTTTCAAGCAAGAAATATCAGCACATAATCAAACATTTTCAAGAAAAAAAGAAAAGAAAAGAAAAGAAAAGAAAGGGCAAAGTACCATACCTAGGTATTGACACCTTTGTAGGAGTGTTGCCAAACAATACAGGCTGGTTGGGTCATCTCCCATTGCATCCCATCTCCCATTGCATCCCATCTCCCATATTCATCCTCATCTTCTTCCATCATCTCATCTTCATCCTCTTCCATCTTCTCAGCTTCATCCTCTTCCACTTGCATCCCATCTCCCATATTCATCCTCATCTTCTTCCATCATCTCAGCTTCATCCTCATCTTCATCCTCTTCCATCTTCTCAGCTTCATCCTCATCTTCATCCTCTTCTACTTGCATCCCATCTCCCATTGCATCCCATCTCCCATATTCATCCTCATCTTCTTCCATCATCTCAGCTTCATCCTCATCTTCATCCTCTTCCATCTTCTCAGCTTCATCCTCATCTTCATCCTCTTCTACTTGCATCCCATCTCCCATTGCATCCCATCTCCCATATTCATCCTCATCTTCTTCCATCATCTCAGCTTCATCCTCATCTTCATCCTCTTCCATCTTCTCAGCTTCATCCTCATCTTCTTCCATCTTCTCAGCTTTTTCATCATCTTCAACATGATGAAAAACCAACATGTTATCATTCCAATCGAAACCATAGATATTTAAAAAATAAATAAAATAGAAAACCCACATATCTAAATATATCCAATGTTAGTTTTGTTAAATAAAACACCAACTGAAAAAATTAACAAACTCAACTAGACAAAATCAAATTTACAAAATTAAAAAAAAAAACCAGTTAATAGTCCAGTAATATGACGTCTGGGCAGACAAAAACAAAAGCATACAATCGAACATCCACAGTTATCAAGAAAAAAAAAGAAACGAAATCAAAAGAAAAGAAAAGCAAGAACATAATGGAAAAGCCACACCCTCAATATTGCCAGAATAATAAAGAAAAAGAAAGAAAGAAACATATATTTCATATGGTATTGACAAGCAACTGTTGACAAGCCACACCCTCAATCTTCTATTTTCAAGAAAAAAAAAGAAACATACTGTATTTTCAAGAAAAGAAAAAAGAAAAGAAAAACGAAATCAAAAGAAAAGAAAAGCATGAACATAATGGAAAAACCACACCCTCAATATTGCCAGAATAATAAAGAAAAAGAAAGAAAGAAACATATATTTCATATGGTATTGACAAGCAACTGTTGACAAGCCACACCCTCAATCTTCTATTTTCAAGAAAAAAAAAGAAACATACTATATTTTCAAGAAAAGAAAAAAGAAAAGAAAAAAGAAATCAAAAGAAAAGAAAAGCAAGAACATAATGGAAAAGCCACACCCTCAATATTGCCAGAATAATAAAGAAAAAGAAAGAAAGAAACATATATATTTCGTATGGTATTGACAAGCAACTGTTTACAAGCCACACCCTCAATCTTCTATTTTCAAGAAAAAAAAAGAAACATACTGTATTTTCAAGAAAATAAAAAAGAAAAGAAAAAAGAACACAATCGAATATCAGCAAGAAATATCAGCAAGAATATGATGTCTGGGCAGACAGAAACAAAAGCATACAATCGAACATCCACAGTTATCAAGAAAAAAAAAGAAACGAAATCAAAAGAAAAGAAAAGCAAGAACATAATGGAAAAGCCACACCCTCAATATTGCCAGAAGAATAAAGAAAAAGAAAGAAAGAAACATATATATTTCGTATGGTATTGACAAGCAACTGTTGACAAGCCACACCCTCAATCTTCTATTTTCAAGAATAAAAAAAGAAACATATTGTATTTTCAAGAAAAGAAAAAAGAAATCAAAAGAAAAGAAATGCAAGAACATAATGGAAAAGCCACACCCTCAATATTGCCAGAATAATAAAGAAAAAGAAAGAAAGAAACATATATTTCGTATGGTATTGACAAGCAACTGTTGACAAGCCACACCCTCAATCTTCTATTTTCAAGAAAAAAAAAGAAACATACTGTATTTTCAAGAAAAGAAAAAAGGAAAGAAAAAAGAACACAGTCGAATATCAGCAAGAAATATCAGCAAGAAACCCACATACTCAATCTTTTCAAGCAAGAAATATCAGCACATAATCAAACATTTTCAAGAAAAAAAGAAAAGAAAAGAGAAGAAAAGAAAGGGCAGAAGTAACATACCTAGGTATTGACACCTTTGTAGGAGTGTTGCCAAACAATACAGGCTGGTTGGGTAATCATCTACTTGCATCCCATCTCCCATATTCACCAATTCCATTGTCTCGATAAAACAATCCAAGAACAAGAGAAAGAAACAAGCAAGAACAAGAGAAAGAAACTAGGAAACCCAAAGAAACCAAGAAAACTTTAAGGAGTGAAAACAGAGAAAGAAACCCTAAGAAAACCTTAAGAAGGAGTGAAAACAGAGAAAGAAACCCTTTAATTTATATTTTTTGGCGGCAAAACTATGATGACCGTTGTATTTTCTTAACTCTTAACTCGTAAGTTATTTCCGTCCCTCTGAAGTTCTAATTTAGCTACTCTTAAAATTTATTATATTTACTAATTTATATTAGCTAATGTATATACTTATTAAAAAATATATGTGTGGATGGACAGCTGAGAAATATATATTCTATTATAAGGAAATAAAATTCATTTTAATTATTAAAAATATGAGACATGATTGGGTTGAGAAAAAATTGATCACAATATATATATATAATTCATTATAGTTTGACTAATTACTTTGATTAATTTAATAAAAAAACCCGCGATTCACATTAAAATAAATATAATCATAATAATATTTATTAAAAAATTGGATTTACTACATGCTAACATCTTTTAAACAAGAGTAATAGAAGAAAGCTTGAGAAGAAGCATTTACAAAGACCTTAAAGAAACTTTGGTTATTGATACCACCATTTAGAAAAAATTCTAGGGATCTGCAGGGAAAATGACTTAGATAGGAAAGTTTTAAAAAAGTTGTTTGGTTGGGCAAAATTTTACCAGGATAATTGAATGAAATTTCTGAATGTGTGTTTGGTTGAAGATAAAATATTGATGGGAAAACTTAACGAAATTACAAAAATATCCTTACAAAAACATGGTTTTGACCTTCTGCTCATCTCTTATTAGCTTCTATGATATGCTTTTCAGACTGATGCTCTTGTTAGCTTGCTTCCATTAATTGGATCTTCAAATGTCTGTTACCTTTTATATAAATTTTCCCTATTTATAGATGTTTGGGTTTTAATATCTTCAAAAGTTTCAATATAGGTTCTTTAACTTTGTTGGATCCAGGAATTGGAGCGGTGACAGACACATTGAACCAAACAAGAATGTTTCATTGGGTGTTCTTATGGTAACCATCCTATCAGTATGGTAACTGTAGCATCAGAAGCCTTGCGATAGTTCTGGTTAGTATGTTTCATCCTTAACAACAAGAACCAAACAAGATGGAGGGGTAAAGTTGTCATGCTTTTCTTTCCATTTTCACTTACCCGCTTTCTCACAACAATTCGACCTTCACAACCGGCTTCATCAACAGTGTTTATATCCAACTTTTACACGTTCTCATGGATTGCTACCTAAACCTCATTGACGGGCAACTGAGAAGAAAAGCCTGAACCAAACGTGGAGAACGATGAATCCCACATCCACTTCCCCAGGATAATATTGAGAAATCCCCAACCAAACACTACCCAAGGGGCAAGAAAGAATAAGCTAGCTTTCAATAAAATAATGTAACAGAGGGTTCTGTGTAATGGGGTAGGTGGTGATGGTGGTTCGGTGAACTGAACTATAATTGTTTAAAATTAAAAAAAAATGATATACTATTTAATATGTTTAGAATTTCAAAAAAAATATATTAATATTCTTCATCTTTCAATCTTTATTAATAACTTAATCATTTTTGGAAAGAAAAAAAGCTTCAAAATTCCATAAGAAGCCAAGTTTTTGAGAAAGGTGAAAGAGAGAGACACGTAGGTTAAGAGATAGAAAGGTAGGGGAAGTGGAAAAGCTCAGGACAGGAGAGAAGCAAGGAACCAAATCACAACATTAGGTGCTCTGAGGAGGATCTGATCTCTGATCAACAGAACAGTAGTCTAGCATCTCTCCTATTCCCCAAATAAAGTAACACAAACAAACAGAGCAATTAAACTTTCATCTTATTAAGAAATTTTTCAAATTCATTTATTTATTTATTTTCTTCTCTTTAAATTAATCACACACTAAACTTAAACAACTATTAATTAAGCTCCTCTTATATACTTTTTAAAAGCAGGGGCAAACTAATAATACACTGAGTGAACTGAAACTGAGCTTCAAAGATTAATGAAGCTACAAAAAACTTAACACTACAAACACAAGAGAGTCCAGCAGATACAATGAACCATAGAGTACAAATTTATTAATGAGGATTTAAGAAAAAATAAAGGTATGGAGTATGGGAAGTTACCTTTATTTCCTCAGCACTCAGCAGCAAGTATTATTGAGAAGAATATCTCAGTGTCGGGTGCCATCAAGAGGACTAGCTCAGAAATGCCTCTGTTGAGTGTGTTGGTCGCTGAAACAAAAACAAAGAAAACGCAATAAAACTATTTTGAAATGGTAGAACCAATGAAATGAAATAAGAGCAGAGGCGAAAGAGAGTAGTGATAAAAATACCTTCATCCATCAGCTCAGCACCCTTTTTGAGTTGAGCTGCTGCTTGTACTTGGCAGCTTAGCTTGTTGAACAAGATCGATCTTCAACAGTATTGCTATTGTGAGTTGAGCTGAGCAGAGCATCGGCCAAAGGTAAGAAAGAAAGAAAGAAAGCTTAAAGAAAACATTCAAGTCAGATTCAATGAATTGTTCAGAAGGAAGGGATGATAACGAAAAGGTAAACATTTTTGTGATTTGATTGAAGGGTGAGAACTAAGAAGAGAAGAAAAGGGGGCTAGGAACTAGGATTTTTCTTTCGTGGAGAATATAAGACAAGAGAGAGGAATGAAAGAAAGAGTGAGTGTTAATAAATTTCATCCCGCCCAATTTTTTCATAGATGAAAATTGTATCTGAGACTAAGAAGAGAATGCTATCTTTGTTTCCCAAGTGAAGTGAAGTGGACAGATTCACAGATACACTTTTTAATTTTAGTTGTAGCTTTGAAGTGTTATTAAGTTTTTTATTTTTTTTTTGTCTTCGGTCTATTTTATTTTTTTTTATTTAAACTTTTTTCATTTTTTTTATTTTTAGTTTCGTTTTAAGTTTATAATATATTTGATTTTTTTTTTCTCAATTTATTTTCTTTTTTTATTCCAACATATTTGGTTTTTTTTCTTCTTATTTTTGTTTTTTTTTTTACTTATAGTCTTTTATGTAAACATTTTAAGTTTTCATCTCATTTTTTGTTTCTCTTTTTGTCCACGATTTTTTTTTTTTTTGAGAAAGGTAAAATAGATAAATTAATTAAATTTATAACGAAATGGGTTTGGATGGATAAAAATAAGTATTTTTTTTTAAAAAAAAAGGGATAAGTGATTCAAATTAAAACCGTAAGGATTATTTGAAACTTTTCTATAAAAATAATAATAAGATTTATTATTATTATTAAGTTCAAATGGGTGTTTCTTATATGAATCCCAAATGGTGTTAAAATTAAGATCAAGCAAAAAAAAATTTAATTTTTTTTTATAGTGAGATTAATGTGGTGGTGTTTCATCAATTTTGCAGCTTTACGCAGCTAAATGAAGCAGAAGGCACTAAAAGAGTGTGATCAATTCACAGCAAAATATGCTCAATGTGCTTCGGGGAGAACACTGTCAGTTGTTTGGCATTGTCGCGAACAAGCTAAAGAATTGAATGATTGTCTTCATCAATTGTAAGCTAAAGCTATGTTATGAGATTAATCATTGATTCCTTTGATTCAATTATTGGATTGTTTTAAGGAAAACAAGAAAAATGAGATTTGATTTCTAGACAAGTTAAATGCATCTGTTTGTACTAATATATGTATCATCATTTCCCACTGGTGATAACCATTGGCTGTTCATCATATTCTCCTTGTATTGCCTGTGCATCTTAAGGTGTTGCTCAGAATTTTTTATATAATAGTTGTGAATTTAAATTTGTAAAGTGTTTCAGTAGGGTTTATCAGTTTTAGTTTATGTTTGTCATGAATCAACTCTCCCAAAAATTTAAGTTGTTAGGCAAAAGCATATAAATGGTTTATATTATATATCTAACATACTCCCTCATCCAAGAACCCTTTAGGCTTGAACATGAATAATGCACAACCTTAGGCTGAAATTCAACTTGTTTATCAGAAGAATAGGGGCAGCAATGACTGAATTCTAGGCCACTTGTTCATAGAGATCTTAATACCATGTCATAAACCAACTCTCCCAAAAGTTTAAAATATTAGGTGAAAGTACTTGAATGGTTTTATATTACATTTCCAACAATATTAAGGGAAAATAAATCAAGTCCCTCTCAGGATTAGTGATAAACGCAAGCAAATCCTGAAGGAGAATCGACAAAGTAAGTCTTGCCCTGTTGAAGAAAAAGGCAGAGTTTTGATTGTCTTTTAAAATTAGAGTAGACCCTCAATTTGGTCCTCCGAAGATTAGAGTGTCGCCACACCAGTCCTACAAAAAGTTTTGTCACCAAATTAGTTTCTTATAGAGTAAAATGTTACCATATTAGTCCTCAAAATATTTTTTCTAGTTGTGTACACGTTAATAAGTTCTGTTCATTGGTTTGGTTGTAATTGCAATAAAATTCTGCAGCATTGGAGATCCAGAAAATAAGAAGCTTCTAGCTAACTATATATATATATATATATATATATATATATATATATATATATATATATAGATTCTTGTATACTATGAATAAAATTCTATTTAATCAATAGCCTTTTGTAAAATGATAAAGGCCTAACCTCCTAATAACAATTATGCCATATATGAGGTCCTAAAGGCAGAGTGACAGTTTGTTGAGGAATTCAACTTTTATTTGACAGTATTGCAGTGCATTGTAAACTTAATCAGTTCCACCTGTTAATGTGACTGAGATAAGGTGTTTTCCAGATTTACTTGTTTGATATATTTACTAATATGTAATTATGTATCAGCCCAACTATTAGCAGAAGTCATTTAGATTTCATTTCTGGTATGCAGATATGGTGGCCAATGTTGTCATGCCATCTGTTTATCTGAGTTTAACCGAGGATATTTCTGAACCTTCTATTTATTCTCTTGCTCAGACAATATATGTAAAGGTTCACCTTAATTTGTGGTTAGAGGAATTACATAGGGAAGACTTCTTGCCAATTGGAAGAGTGATACAATAACGGGGATTATTCACCTTTATTTTGAAAAATAGTATTGTACACTCATACAATGCATCGATGCGTCATGGAATATCTGCATGTTAAATCTTTCTATCCACTAGCTATTTGTAAAAAGAACAAAAATGCTGCATTTTGGACCATTTCTTAGTGGTACAAAATAATGATAATGATATTGATAATTATGAATTATCTTTATTTTCAAATTGACCATACAGCTAACATTAGGTACAATATAACTACCTAGTTACTACTAATTCGCAGCTTAAGAAGAAGCTTTTGTGATAAAGTAATTTCACAAAAATGCGAAGGGATGGATAGATTACCTCATAATGAGTGTCTATGGTTTAAGATTATGTGCCGGGGTGGATTGCCAACTGAAATTCCAATCTTATAGTGATATTGTAGTCCATGCGAAGATCTTTACATGGCAATCTTAGCCTGATTACATGACAATCTAAGCCTGACTTGGTTCACATAATTTATGCAAGCCAATGTGCTAGGTTGCGTAAATAGTATGTACTCTCTTTTTCTTTTGTTTGTTTCATCTTTAGTAATTTTGAAATCATAGAAACGCAAAAGTTGGAGGGCGAGCCTTGGAGCAGCGGGAAGATTACTCCTTGTAACCAGAAGGTTACTAGTTCGAGTATGGGAAACAATCTCTTTGCAAAAATGCAAGGGAAAAGATTACTCCTCTAACATACTATGCTGTCTATGTCCCTTTTGTGCTACAGTCTTATGTTTTGATAATTCACCATTGTAAAATTCAGTTCCTTATAATATGTGCTTGAACTTGATTTTACATTTTTTGAAATTTAATACAATAAGTATGCTTCTGGAGCCAGTAAAATTCAGATGACCCCTTATTCAAAAGCCCTTTGGAGTTTGGACTCAAAGTGTGGACAAAGTACATTACTTGTGCTGAAACTCACTTTAATTATTAACAACAAAGGAGCTAGGAATGAACTCTTGAGTCCTAATCACTTGGTCGCTATAATATCCCAAACTTAAGCATTTAATTGATTAATTTTAATTAAATAATTAAGCATGTTTTAGTGAGTAAAATTAAGTAAAAGACTTAATTAAATGAATCTGAGTCACTTAGAGTTAAAAAGTGTACTCAGTGAAAATTAAGGGGTATAAATGGGTACTGGCGAAAGTACCCAAAATATAAAAATAAAAATAGTAATATTCCTAGAATAATATTCCAGACTTTTGGGTAAAGTTTGGTAATTAATGGAGTTGAATAGATAGACGAACCAATACCCGCTTAAAGTCACTTAACCTATGTTAAGTGACTAAAGAACAAAGAAGAACCCATTTCCCCCCCATTGCCCGTCGACAGCAAACAGAAAGGAGGAGAAGAGAAGAGAGGGAGAAGAGAGGATTTGAGTGGGAGTCATTGTGGTGAGAGATATTGGTCCCCAAAGATTCGCCCCTTTTGAGAAGTGTGGGGTTTTGGGAGTTTCTACCTCCATGGAAGCTTGAGGAACACTCATTCCTCTATTGTGTGATCATTGGTGGTAAGTTTCCACTCTCTTTCACATGATTCTTGGAGATTTGCATGAGTTTAGGGTTAATGAATAGTGTTTTAGGGTTTTTATGAAATGTTGAGTAGATTGGCTATGTTCAAGGAAGAATGAGGCTTAGAGTATGTTGTGAAAAATGCTAGGAATGACATTTAATCGGTAGAAATGAGTTTATAGTGTTATTTTAGTATGCTTTGATGTTTGGAGAAATCTAGGCTTGGAACTATGGATTTCCTTGCATTGTTAGCATTGTTTGATTGTATTCCTTGTGTTGATAGGATTGAGGCAAGAGGACCAAGTGGAGTGACCAACCCTTGGGGTTGTGTGCAATTGAGGAAAGCTCAAAGAGCAAGGTAAACCTTTGGACCTTGTGGTTGATCCCATTGAGTGTTCCACCATACTCCGTTGAGGAGAAATGGTTTATGAGATGTGATATGTAATTATGATAGTGATTGTATGCTCATGCATTGATTCATGCATTGATACATGTTATGATTGATTGATGATTATTGGTTGATGTTTGATTGTTTAAGAGTAATTGAGGAATGATTATAGAAGTAGCAATAATGAATGAGGTAATGGTTGAGGATTGTGATTGAGGTTATGAGTGATAGTATTATGATGAGGATGATTGGTAGGAACTTCCCTTGGAAACAGCCCTATGTGGATCTCCATGTGGTTAGAGCCTAAGAGGAACAGCCCTATGTGGATCCCTCTTGGAGGTTCCTAGATTGAGGAACGGACTTCCCTTGGAAACAGCCCTATGTGGATCTCCATGTGGTTAGAGCCTAAGAGGAACAGCCCTATGTGGATCCCTCTTGGAGGTTCCTAGATTGAGGAAAGGACTTCCCTTGGAAACAGCCCTAGGTGGATCTCCATGTGGTAAGAGCCTAAGAGAAACAGCCCTTTGAGGATCTCTCTTGGAATAGATTGAGGAAAGGACTTCCCTTGGAAACAGCCCTATGTGGATCTCCATGTGGTAAGAGCCTAAGAGAAACAGCCCATAGTGGATCTCTCTTGGAAGTCCATGTGATGCTTGTGGATAAGAATGTGTTAAGCTATTATGATTATGTGTACATCAAAGTGAACCTTAGGGTGGAGTGATCTCCAAGGACCTCTGGTTTACTGTGATATATTCGTATATCTCACCCCGTGTTGTGGGGCATCATTTCAGGTACTGATAGAGGTGAGGTTGATCGAGGCAAGAAGCGTGAGTAGACTGTACCTGATAGCTGGACATGTTGAGTTGCATGCCATTTAGCATTGCTATATGTATATTTTGATGCCACATGATGTATTTTGGAGGACTTAGTGCATGATCATTGTAGTAGTAATGGGTATCTGATACAGGGTTACTTGCTTTGATCATGTTCATTTTGTAGCTAAGTCCTTTGGCATGTATATGAGATTTGTAATTAAGACATGATGTAATATTGTAAGTAATGAAGATATTGGTGTATGATGCTTACTGTAAGTTAAATGCATGAATGTATTTTTATGTATTGGATATGTTGAGCTGGAAAGTCAATTAGGTACCTTGTGCTAAGTTGGGAAACGTTGAGAAAACAAAGATTATGCTGCCCAATTTCCGTTAAATCAATGATGAGAGGATGAGAGTTGAGCAATGATATAGGGATATCACAAGCTTGTTAAATAGGTTGTAAAATGTGTAGGATTGATTCCCCAAGAAAGATGCATGAAAAATATGAGTATAGGAAATTGCCCAGAAGAGGGGGCTTAAGCCTGCAAATGGAGGCTTAAGCCTGCTCAGGGGGCTTAAGCGCCCATGAGGGGGCTTAAGCGCCCTGATGCACCTGTGAAGACCAAAAGCTTTCTGCCGCATGGGGCTTTAGCGCCCAAAATGGGGGCTTAAGCGCCCAGGTAGCGCGCTTAAGCGCCCTGGAGCGAGCTTAAGCGCCCTTGGTGGCTAAAAAATGTAAATTCCCTCTGTCTGTGGGCGCTTAAGCGCCCTGGAGCGAGCTTAAGCGCCCTACCCGCGTAGTTTTTCAGCATACACCTGAGTTAGTAAAATTGTCATAACTTGAGCTACAGAGCTCCAAATGAGGAGCGGTTTGAAACCACGCGTAGCTAACGAAGAGATCTACAATATAGTAGAAGTTGGGAAATAAATAAGAAGTAAATTAATGGTTTAAAAATGGAATAAGAACATGATGTTAAGCTTGGTTTATCTGATTCCGCAAGGTAATATGGTTATGATCACGCAATTGGGCATTATAAATTCGGCATGTTTTAAAATGAAAAATTTATCCGGATTTTAATTGAACCCATGTGATTGTAACTGCGCTTAATATCATAATGCGATGTTAACAAACCGGTTCTAGAACGGGGTGTTACATTTTATGGTATCAGAGCAGTTTCGTCGGGAATAACTGTTAGCTATTGTTGAGTATGCTTAGTGTTTGATGCTTTATAGTTGTTTTAGTACTCTTGATGATTATTGCATTTGTGATCACTAAGTGTGGGCCTGATCAACTCACTTCTTTGTGTAACATGTGTAGTGACATGACGAGGCACCGAAACAACCCCGGACCATCAAACACCAATGCTCAGCCAGAACCTGTTTTGGCTGCTCTTGTGAGGCCCAGAAGTGGCCGTGGGGCAACGGGCGTACCGCCTGATCCCGTGGCTGAAGCTCTTGCAGCCGTTCAGAGAGAGTTGGCTGCTAGCAGGCAAGCCAATGAAAATTTGTTAAAGACAAATGAAGACTCGCGGACTGCTATGGCCGCGATGATGACCGAGTTGAGGACGTTGAGGGGTCCTAGGCCCGTGAACCGGCAACCCACTCCTCCTCCTCACACTGCTACGCCTTCTCCACCTCCTTCACAGGAAGAGGGTGTAGCGGGTAACAATGAAGGTGAGGCTAGCCACCATTCTGATAGTCATAGCCATCACACTGAGGTCCGTCAACCACGTGTTGAGCGTGTTGACGAGCATGAAGCTGAAGAAAGAAGATTGATGGCTTTCCGAAAACACAAACCTCCTTCTTTTAAGGGAGGTTATGAGCCAATGGCGGCTGCGAAATGGCTCCAAGCTATGGAGAAGATATTCAGGGTGATGAGATGCCCTGACGCAATGAAGTTAATCTACTCTGTTTATATGCTGGAAGAGGAAGCGGAAGATTGGTGGACCAATACCGTGCAGCCATTAGAAGCTGAAGGCCGGGAAATCACCTGGCGGTTGTTCGAGACATTGTTCTTGGATAACTATTTTCCTAGGGAGGCTAGGGAACAGAAACAGAATGAGTATAACGATCTCAAGCAAGGGTCGATGACAATTGACCAATATTTCGCCAAGTTCAATGAATTGGTGAAATATGCTAACTATGGGAGAGCCTTACCCATTCCGGCCGAGATGACCTCTAAATTTCAATGGGGTCTAAATGAGAAGATGTCTCGAAAGATGTCAAATTGTGACATCCGAGAGTTTAGTAGATTCGTGAACCAATGCCGGAAGGTGGAAGAAGTTTATGGTGTGCTGAAAAGTAAGAAGTCTTCCGAGGCACAAGCATCTGGTGCTAGTGGAGCAACTGGCTCTACTTCAGAAAAGGGTAAGAAGATGGATGACAGGAATATTAAAGAAAGATTACAAGCTAAACAATCTGAGGAAAAGTTTAAGAGAAGCGGGAGTCAACAGAGTTGGGACAATGAAAGACCTCTTGTGCCCCAGTGTGACAACTGTGGGAGGCATCACAAGGGCGTTTGTTTGATGGGTCAAAACGTATGTTTCAAGTGTGCTAGACCTGGTCACTATGCGAGGGATTGTCCCCAGATCGTGGGACGAGTTGCTCATGTGCAAGTGGTCTATGACCCTTCAGCAGCGGCAAATGTTAGCACTTCGACCCAACCCCAGCTAGAGAGGTTCCCACGCTTGACGGGAGGTATGACGCATGTAGATTAATATGACATGCATAGTTTATTGAGGTTGGAGCCACACATGCTTAGACTGTGGACTCAATTATGATTGTGTGATTCGTTATGTCTAGTAATTAAAGACTAGACTATGTATTGATTGCTAAAAGATGGTAAATTGTATGCAATGACCTTTCCATGGATGTAGTGGTATTACCTCCATGAGGATAGTATCCTATGAGATAGAGAATTCTCATGAAAGGCCCAGATTGAGGGGAACTTCCCTTGGAGTTAGCCTTCGGGACCTCCTTGTGGTCAGATACCTAAGAGAAACAGCCCATAGCGGATCTCTCTTGGAAGTTCCATCAGATGAGATTTTATGTATGAGGTTATTAGTAGGACCGCAGAAGGTCAGGGTTAAATATCAAGTGAATAGGTATGACCCTGGAGGAAAACGAAAGATAAAAGTGCTTGAACATATTAGTATCACCTAATTATAAAACATAGATTGAATCATGAATGAAACATTTCATCTTATGATAAGATGATGAGGAAAAGAGGAACTGATTAATAGGGTAACTTCGGGAACACAAGAAGAGTTC